>NC_057944.1:1489514-1701673 GCF_018555375.3 Anguilla rostrata
CCCTACCCTGCCCACAACCACCCTCACCTGCCTTACCCTACTCCCACAACCACCCTCACCTGCCCTACCCTGCCTCCACAACCACCTTCACCTGCCCTACCCTGCCTCCACAACCACCTTCACCTGCCCTACCCTACCCCCACAACCACCTTCACCTGCCCTACCCTACTCCCACAACCACCTTCACCTGCCCTACCCTACTCCCACAACACTGGAATAAATTTACCTTGCGCCTCAAGAATAGCCCTTTTAAAGCTACCCCACTTTTCATTCACAGTCTTGCAGTTAAGAAGCTTCACCCAGTCGATATTTTACTCAAATTCTCATTTTTTGGAAATTGGTTAGTCTAAAATCAAACATTCTGGCCATAGCAGAGGTCTTGTTAATTTGCCATAATACATAAAATCTAACTGCAGAATGATCGCTAGTCCCAAGTGGCTCAATTACCTCTATGCTACAAATTTCGTTTGGATCATTACATAGGACCAGATCCGGAATTAATTTCCCTCTTGTAGGCTGACTGCCAAAAAAAAGGTCATTTATAACATCTAAAAATTCTTCCTCACTTTTTCCTTGGCCTGTCATCATTTCCCAATTAATAGCAGGGTAATTGAAGTCACCTGTAACAATAGTCTCACAATCCTAACAAGCTTGTTTTATTTTTCCAAAGAGCATTGAGTTCAGACTACTGTCTGAAGCTGGCGGCCGGTAACGCACTCCTACTGTAAGGCTCCTTTTATGTTCCCCTATGAGCTTTATCCAAATATCCTCACTAGGAAAGAGCTGGTCAATTTCTGGAATTTTCTGCACATTTTAAAAAAGCGTCTAAATGCAGATTAACCGATTATAATGCCTGTTTTTCTCTCTTCCTTCTCAAAACTCCACAGCAAAACATGCTGAGGCCCTTATCTGTGACCACATATCCAGGGTGTTACGGTATCTCATTTCCTGAAAGATTTTATTACCTCTCAGAAGAAACACAAGCACACAAAGCTATTAGGAGTACCAGGTTCCAATTTGTTTGGTCCCACATACCAGAGGGTCAGCATTCCCTTTTGGATTTAAAGTTCAAGTGATTTAAAGTTTAAAGTTCAAAACACTTGAACGTGCTGCATCTAACCAACTCTCTGCTTTCTTCTCTGCAGAGACTTGGTTAGACCTGCTTGACCCCCACCAGTCTGGCTTCAGGCCTGGCCACTCGACCGAGACTGCACTCCTCTCGGTCAGTGAGTCACTCCATGCCGCACGAGCAGCCTCCCTCTCCTCTGTCCTGATTCTTCTAGACCTCTCCGCTGCATTTGACACTGTGGAGCACTCTATCCTCCTGTCCTCCCTGGCAGCAACAGGGATCTGCGGCACAGTCCTTGACTGGATTGAGTCTTACCTCTCTGACCGTTCCTTCCAGGTTGCCTGGGCGGGTAAGGTATCACCACCCCGTCCCCTTGCCACCGGAGTTCCTCAGGGCTCAGTCCTGGTCCCCTTCTCTTCTCCTTATACACCAGATCCCTTTGCCCTGTAATATCTACCCATGGCTTGTCGTATCACTCCTATGCCGACGACACACAGGTCCCTGCCCGCATCTCCGCTTGCCTGAGGGACATCCAGAGCTGGATGGACAATCACCACCTGAAGCTCAACCCGGGAATGACGGAGCTAATCTTTATTCCTGCTCTATCCTTTCCCCTCCTCGAATTTTCCATTTCCCTAGGGGACACCTTAGTGACATCATCACCCTGTGCCAAGAATCTCGGAGTGGTGATAGACAACAGGCTGTCCCTCTCCAAGAAGATCGCAGCAGTAAGCCGGGCCTGCAGATTTTTCCTGTATAACATCCGGAGAATCCGCCCCTTTTTCACCACTTACTCAACCCAGCTCCTGGTCCAAGCAATGGTTCTATCCCGCCTGGACTACTGCAACTCTCTTCTGGCTGGACTACCGGCATCTGCCACCAGACCTCTGCAACTTATTCAGAATGCTGCAGCTCGTCTGGCCTTCAACCTCCCCAGACACTCCCACGTCACTCCCCTGCTCACTACCCTCCACTGGCTGCCTGTTATAGCTCGCATCAAATTTAAAACATTGGTCCTAGCATACCAGGCAGTCAAGGGATCAGCCCCAGCACACCTCCACAAGATATTCAAACCCTACATGCCAGCCAGATCCCTCCGTTCTGCTACCTCAGGACGCCTGGCACCTCCCCCTCTTCGCACCTGCACTTCCAGAACACGTCTCCTGTCTTTTCTGGCCCCACGATGGTGGAGGTCAGAACAGCTGAGACACTGACCCATTTCAAGTGACGACTGTAGACTCAACTCTTCAGGCTGCACCTCTCCCCATCCCTCCCTACCCCCCTGTAAATGACTGTAAGCTTAGGGTTGTAACTAGACAGCTGTTTCGTAGGTGACTTAGGTGCATTAACTGTCTTAACTATTGCTTGTATTTTTTTCCATAGACTGCGTTGTTGCCGTTCTCGTTGCGCGTCACTCAGTTTCAAAGTCAGCACGTACACAAAAGCATTTATTCCCGTGGAATGTGCTAAGTGATCCTTGCCATAAGAAATCCTGGAATCCTGATAGCCAACATCTCACAAACAGGGAACAGAGGAGACGCCCAGCTGATACACCACATGGAGTCAGAAATTCAAACTGAATCATCTTCATGTGACCTGCAGGACTGCTGCTCAAGTGCCATGTGATAAAGAAATGTTAATGTAAATGGTAAATTCAGTCTTATCTGGAATCCAAAAGACTGTGCTGGCCTTACTACTCCAGTCTTATCTGGAATCTAAAAGACTGTGCTGGTCTTACTACTTCAGTCTTATCTGGAATCTAAAAGACTGTGCTGGCCTTACTACTCCAGTCTTATCTGGAATCTAAAAGACTGTGCTGGGCTTACTACTCCAGTCTTATCTGGAATCTAAAAGACTGTGCTGGCCTTACTACTCCAGTCTTATCTGGAATCTAAAAGACTGTGCTGGCCTTACTACTCCAGTCTTATCTGGAATCTAAAAGACTGTGCTGGCCTTACTACTCCAGTCTTATCTGGAATCTAAAAGACTGTGCTGGCCTTACTACTCCAGTCTTATCTGGAATCTAAAAGACTGTGCTGGCCTTACTACTCCAGTCTTATCTGGAATCCAAAAGACTGTGCTGGCTTTAAGATCAATGGGTCGCCCTAAAGTTTACCTCCATATTCACTGAAGGCTTTGACCAAAAACCTGGCTTCTTCTTGTACCCTTTCTTCGATGCCCCTGCGCCCCATTCCAAAATTCTTCAGGGTCATCAGGGAGAACCTCCGTAGATCCTTCCAACGACTCCCACTGCTTGCCAACACCCCTGTCATCACAACACAATTTCGGCGTTACATATAGTTAAATGCAAAAGTATTGGGACAGTATTTTTGATATTTTGGCTCTGTACTCCAGCACTTCGGATTTGAAATAAAACAATGTATATGCCATTAAACTTTTCTTTATATATTTATTTTTTTGCAAAATATTTTATTAAAATGAGAATGTCACAGTCAGAAAGCAAGAAATTGCATAAAATTTTAGTTTGAATCTGAATCCCCCATCCACCCAATCAACAATTACCAGCCTATTTCTAACCTTTCTGTGCTAGCTAATGTCTTGGAATCCCTGGTTAACATGCAATTTGAATGATTTCTTAAATATAACAACATTCTTTCCAGTTTTCGGTCTGGGTTCTAGGCTGAACATGTCTGGGTTCAGTACCATCACTGCAGCTACTTTTGTTTTAACGACATAGTCCAGTAACTATTGTATTGTAACTATTCTATGTTTTGCATTTATGTTTCAATAATAATTTGTAGTAAGCAGCTGTAGTAAAAGCATAATAATCCACTCCAAGCTGTGCAGTTCTCATGGTGCATATGCACTTCTGGAGTGGAAATGGCAATTGGCTTTCAACACGTATCTGAAATCTGTTGCTTAGGATGCAGTCAGGCTTCATTTTGTGAGTGATCTAGTCTCCTGTTCTCAGTATTAAGGAAGAAGCACAATATTATATTACAGATTTAATTATCAGCAAAAACATATAACATCTGACCATAACTGCCTGGATATTGTCGGTACAGATTATCTAAACATAGTCACAACATTTCATGACAGCATATAATTCAGCTGAGCAGACACTCTGGAGCAGACAGAAAGGTGTGTTCTTTTGCTCACCATAGCCTTTGGTGGCTTGAAGGAGCACAGGGTAAATGGCACGGCCACTGAACTCCTCCCCCTGGTTCAGAAGAGCTTCCTTAATGGTCTGATACCCAGACAGCACAACCACTGGTTTGGGACCAAACCACACAGTGAAGACTGAGCCATACTTCTCACTGAACTGAGGGAAGAGAAAGACACTGATAGTGCACTCTTCATAATAACAACAACTATTATTATTATTATTATCATTATTATTATTATTATTATTATTATTAATAATAATAATAATAATAATAATAATAATAATAATAATAATAATAATAATAACAATGTATATAGCATTGTCCAGTACTTTCCAAGCAATAAAAATAAGATAAAATGAATATGGGATTAGCTGATAGTAAAGCATTATAGAGACGTTGCAAAAGCTCAGTCAGTTTGCTTTTACAGCCCTTCGTCACACCCCTGTAACCCAGCCCGTCCTCTTCATGCTATAAGCAACTCCTCCAAACATAACTCACACAAGAGTTTAGAAAGGCTGTAAAGATTTAACACTCAGACAACAGCGCAGTGAACGAGGGTTAATCTGTAAACCCTAACATGGTAAACAGTAATATGTAACAGTGGAGAAGACTCAATCATTGTGCAGTTTATGATACAAGCAGAAATTTCACTCACAGGTAGAGCACATGCAATGGAAGATATTTAGGTATAGGGCCATTGCTGTTTTTGTTAACCATTTTGTGCTGGGTATATACTATTACAGTTTTTTTTGATTGCTAAGACACATTTAATGAAACAATTCCCCTTTTTCTCAGAACTATTAACACAATCCCAAAACTACACATCAATCAGCACAAACATCAAACATCAATGCCAAACTCAAATTATCTTCTCAAAAACATATACTGTTCCATCAAAATTAAACTTTGCCTTCAAATGGCACACACAAGCCATCGAAAACACAGACAATGTAGATTACCCATAACACACCAGTGAGATAAATTCAAAGCACTACTGCAAAAACCTTTTATAGCAGTATGTAAGGAGTTATTTTCTCCTGGTTATTCTATTATGGTTTTCAGATTTTGATCTTTGCAATGTTACACTACTAACAAATGAGGGAGTGTGCACATTTCCAAATGTTTTATCTGTAGTAGTGAAAAGTACTGTACAGTAACCACAACACAGTTGAAGGAACAAAAAAATGTAGTATTTACAAAGGAGAGTAGCATTCATAAAAGGAACTCAGTATATGCAGCACTATAAACAAAAACAGCAATAAAATCTAAAGAACATATAGTCTGTAAATACACTTCAACATTACATAGACAGCATATCATCTCACAGTAGTACAGCAGATACAATACGTAACATTACAGTAAATTATAGTACCTGTTTTCTTGTCTGAAAGTATGGACAATGGATGCCACTGTGAAACAATTCAAGTTTGGCTGAACACTCCATTTTGAGGATCCATTCAAAAGCACACAGACGCAAACTGTGGCCCTATTTACTGATCCAGAGATTGTGACCGGTGTGTAAACAATTTTGCTGCCAAGTGTTTGCACCTAGAGAAAGGTGTGTTACCTGAGTTTAGGTTGTGATGACTTGAGTTAAATGTTTTGACTACTAGTTTTTGTTTCATGAGCACAGTGTGTAACCAGTGATTCATGAGAGCATTTGTTTGTAGAGATTCGCAGAAAAAGTTTAACAATTTGCAGCCTGTGTTAAAACAAGTGAAAAGTGTTCATAGTTTTGAGAGATGTGTTGGTCCTCTGAGAACTGAAGTAATAATTTGGGAGTTTTTGCTAAAAGAACCAGTTTTAGTGAGTTAGCAATCGAGAAAAACTGTAACTACACAGCAGTGACAGTGGCCATGTTCGCAACATTAAAATACTCCGGAAACTAAGAAAACAATAAGTTACCCTTTGTTAAGTACATTTTTAACAGTGTAATATGTAATATATTTGTTGGGCTGAATAGCCTGTTCTCGTGTTATGTTATGTTATATATTTGGTCCCGTTTCCACACGTGCTAGGCAGTTTCAGTGGGTTTTGGGTGTTCCTTAAACTTTATGTTTGTTCAGCTGCCATCTTGGCCAGCTCTCTATTGAAAACATGATTTTCACCTCAGTGAGATTTACAGGGGCCTGTATCACAAAATAAGTTTAACTTAAATAAGCCAAGTCCAAGTTAGCTGGCTCAACAAATCCGTAAAAACATACTTTTTTAAAGCACATACTGGCTTTAAAATTCACGGTTGAGATATTAATAGGTGTAATTTATCTCATAGAATAAAACATGAAAGCGTTGTCTAATGATAATGATATTCGCATATAATAAAATATATTTTAACATAAAAATTGCCCACTCCAGCTTTAACCTTCCCATTGCATCTTACAATGAACACATTATAATGTTCTAATATTTCACCTAATTAGAGTAACATACGGTAACACAAGAGGTCTTCTGGCAGGTGGGAACTCCGAGCCTGGATCAGTGAGCTACGAGGTGGGAACTCCCAGCCTGGATCAGTGAGCTACGAGGTGGGAACTCCGAGCCTGGATCAGTGAGCTACAAGGTGGGAACTCCGAGCCTGGATCAGTGAGCTACGAGGTGGGAACTCCGAGCCTGGATCAGCGAGCTACGAGGTGGGAACTCCCAGCCTGGATCAGTGAGCTACGAGGTGGGAACTCCGAGCCTGGATCAGCGAGCTACGAGGTGGGAACGACTGTAAGCGGGGGCCAACTCTCTTAAAACCGAGGAATAATTGTGACAACCTGAGAAGTGTAAAGTATAAAGAGTAATAGTGATTCCTGTAGACCGTGTGGCAGGCGGCACCGACAGGAACAGCTCAGAACTTGAGCTGAAGAAGAGTGGAGTGCTACCGCACTGGGAGGGAGGCCTTCTCCCCCACACCCCTTGGGACCGGAGGATCACCAGCCGGCGACCGGAGCAAGGAACCGGACCCGGATCGAACTGACCACGCCCTGTTCCCCCCTTATCCCAATTGTTTCTCGTTTCTCTCTAGAAGGGCGTGTGAAGACCTGGAGTGGAGCACCGATACCCCAACCGGGAAGACGCTTTAGTTGTTTTTGGCTCCCCCTACCCCTACCCCCACTCATTACAATGATTAAAGAACTTTTTTGTTAACCACTACCTCAGTCTCACCGTTCTGGTTCTTCTGGGCATCCGAAAAGAACCAGTTTTAGTGTGTTAGAAATCAAGAAAAACTGTAACAAACTAAAATAGGTAGTTAGCATGCTAAGTGGCTAATGTCACAATCCTTGGCTAAATTGAACAGTATGTCATAATTTTCAAGGATTTTCATTGTATCCTATTGATTTATTATTGTGAGTGCCATTTCTTTTTATTTGACCTTTCTAAAAGACTGACTGGCATAGCAACTTGTTCGTTTTGTGTTTTTGCTTGCTTTCATTCCCATAAAGTATTTGTACTCATGCAATAATTTTTGTGGATGCATTATTTATTTTACCTATTTGTATATAAGAAGGGAGTTTGACAAACGCAATTCAGAAATAAGTCATTCGAAAAAGTGTCATTATGAAATGAAAAAAAGCCAGCCAGAAATACCTTATGAAATTAAATAGCCTATAATCACGTTATTGTGAAAAGGACTGTCATGAGGTATGAATTATTGAATGATAATTCAATATGAAAATGAAGTATTTATTTATTTATTTATTTCCATATTTAACCTATTTATATCATTATTTATTTCATTTCATTGTGGAGAACGTTTAGTCGTCCATACTGCCGCTCCAAAAGTCTGTCTACGGCCCTGTCTGATTACACTGCAGATAATAATAAAAAACATTATAGGAAAACATGCACCACACAGTTTTTCCCCTGATGCCTTTTTCTAAAATTATTTTATGAATGGTAGCCTACTCTCCGAAAAAATCCAGCCTTGCATCAATCATTCAGCAGACAGTCGTTCAGTAATACTTTGATCATGTTACGTTAAGTGTTTTTCTTGCTTTGTATTGAAATGAACAAACTTATTGTTTTTCTATTAAAAAGACAATAATATGACCACGCGGTCTTAACTGCATCTATTGGACTTGCTTTCTAGTTGCAGAGGTTAGCGACATGATTCAATTCAATTCAATTCAAATCAAATCACTTTATTTGTCCCCGAGGGGCAATTGATGCATGCTTATTTTTTTATTAATTCTAGGTAAAAGTCTAATTATATTTAGACTAACTCACCTCTAAATATGACTTGTAGGGTTGTTTCAAATCCACCTGGAAAATGTTTCCAAGGATGGGAACTGGAGAGGGACCAGGCGGTAGTCTTGCTGTGCTGCTTTCTTTTCCACGACTCTTCCAAAATAACGCAAGAACTATGAGAACCATCAAAATAGAGAGGAAATTGTTTGACAGAAGGCTTAAGAAATCCATTTTCTAAAAGCAATCTATCATTTATTTTAAAGAGTAAACTAAAGTTTAAAGATTCAGTTATGTCCTTTTTCGTAACTTTTCTTTTAGTTTTGAAAGACCCTGCGCATAGTCCCGCATATATATCCACTGTGACATCACTTATTTATGCATGTGACCTGATAGTTTATAAATCCGCACTGAATGGGCGTTATACTGTGAAGCGAAATTATGAGGATAGCCAGCTGTTCTGAGATGTAACTCTGTGTTGTCGATATCACGAACCTGACTAACTTTTAATCAGGGTTTATCGCTGTGGTAATTTATACAGTACGGCTACCTGGTCCAGGACAGATTAAGTTATTGGCATAAACGCACCGCACTTTGACCAATCATCTGATTGGAAAAAAACGTGTCTCCGTTCCTGGAAGATCCCGCAGAGGTCGGGTTCTCTTCGCATTTAGAGACCGAATAAATCATTGTCTTTACCGAGGATACAGTATACGAAAGATACTGCCTATTCTCAACGGAGGGAATACACGCGCAAGCTTCTTAAGCCCTACGTGTCAGTTAAAGTGGTAACACTTTACAACAAAGGTACACAGCTCATGGTAAAATAATGCATGACTAAATCGTGATTTTCTGCATGGATGATGCACCACGAACTCTTGTGGCTCAGTTTTAATACATTATCAAGGCATTAGTTTATATGATTACTTAACAGTTAATGGATCATGAAGCTGGCTGGTATATCTGCTCCCACACAGTAAAATGTCCAGTGTTAATTCAACACTTAATAGGTAACATTTGATCCCACACAGATAGCTATCTGTTAAGTATTAAATTAACACTGTTAGAGTTTAATTAACACTGGACATTTTACTGTACATCAGCTATATATGCTGCATAAACAAATACCAAAATACTGAGAGTTTGGGTCATGCAGCGTATATATATCTTATGGGTGGTAGACAAAGTGGGCCTTTAGTATTAACCTGTGTAAAGTGGAGGAAAATGCAATGAAGCAGAAGCAGCCTTGCTTTCCTAGCCATCCTCCATACCTCACTCATTACATTACATTTATTTAGCAGACACTTTTATCCAAAGCGATATACAGCAAGTGCACACCAAAGGTCATTGGAACAACTACAAAACACAGGTACTCATTTTGTAACAGTTATTCATAGCCATGAACACATAAAGTCCAGTTCACACAGTGAACATTACTCTGACCTAACATATGCTAAGTCAAACTAGGAGGCATGACAAACACAAAAGTACAAAGTACAAAACGTGCTGGATGGAGGTACACGTAACATGAAAGTGGCACAGGAGGTACATGTGTAGCGTGAAAGAGGGGGATTTAAGTGATAAAAATGATCCCAGATTGGGAGTGCCCCGCAGACTGGTGATAGTCAGTCCAGGTAGTCTGAAGAGATGAGTCTTCAGAACACAGCAGAAGATGGGCAATGACTGAGTGGTTCGTAGAGGAACAGGGAGTTCGTTCCACCACTGGGGAGTTAGGGTGGAGAAGCTCCGTGGTAGGGAGGACCAAGAACCATTCACCTGGATGGCAGGGGGTGCAAGGCACACTACTGCTGCAGAGCAGAGTGGTTGAGCTTGCATGTAGGTTTGAATCACGTCCTGCAAGTAGGGAGGGGCCGTCCTGTTGGCTGCAGTGTAGGGAAGGGTCAGGACTCACTGTTGTATTCTTGTATGTAGGAAAACTCACTGTAAACAATGTTCACAAATAGTATTAGTGTGATAGAAAACAAGCTTTCTTTCTGTGTTTAACTATATGTGTTTATAAGAAAACTACGTATGTAACTGAAGGTGGCCAATGGAAAGGTACTGGAGAGGAATGACCTGTGAAGAGGAAAAAAACAGTGTGAGTAAAACAGGGAGCTTGCCACAGGCGTTTAACAACATCATGAATGCGTAAATGTGACTTAAGGGATATACTTTGTAAATTAAGTGAAATCATAGTTAAAAGTAACTGCTGTAAGCATATAACCATTGTGTGCAAAATGTCATGTGTTCATCAATAGCATGTGAAAAGTGCAAATACTGTGAATAATATCGAAAAGAGGACAAGCTGTTCTGATAAGAAGGAACACCTACCACCGCTGAAAATGTGCCAGTGAACTCGACGCTTGGCCAAGGTTTCTGAGGGAAGCAACAGTTTAGAGAAAAACAGAAATGAGTACGAGCGGAGCGACAAGGCCTGTCTAAGGGCCGTTGGAAAGACATATAAAGGAAAGAGGTGTGAACAGAAGTTTGAGACTTTCTTCACAAACCCTGAAATGAGAGCTTGAACAGTTTCTCCTATTTGACCAAATAAAAGTTGTGTTGCTGAATTACTCTGTGACCTGACTAAATTATTTGCCTCCATTGAAGGTAAAATCCACAACATTAGGCTTCCATAAAAATGACTGTAACTGCTGCCACAAATCTGGAAGCACAGAATCATCTGGAATGTCATTGCATTAAGACTTGCCTTCACTGGAACCAAGGGGCCAAGCCCAAACCATGAAAAACAGCCCCAGAGCAAGGGGTGTCCAGATACGTTTAGTCACAGAGTGTATCATTAACATCATTTTGACAATTTCATAACACAAGTGCAAACTATATATTTTATGAACTCAATAGCTTTGTTTGGACACCACTAGTGTTGGGTAATAAACATGAAAGGTTTAAGTTTGCACAATAAAATCTACCCTGTTAACTGTACAAATTGCTATTATGTCAAAGCAACTAATCATGTTGAACAGAGTCTAATCAAAACAACATTTTATTTGGTTCTTTTCACTTTAAAAAAATGTATCTACTCAAAGACCCTATGATAAGACAAGTTTTGTCATTGAGGAAACGTCTTGCACTAAAATTTGTTTGTGCAGTTAACCAGAAAAGTTGCATAGTTTCAACAATTTTTTTTTTCATACTAAACATTGAAATTCTACTTATCCTCAAGATGTTAGGTTACTTACTGCAGATTCTATGCCATTATAACAAAATACACCATGTTAAAACATTTTAGACAAACTATTCAGAACGCTTTTTCAACAACGGCTAACTAAACTTAACTTTCTCTTGTTTATCTAACTCACTTTTATTAAGTATGTTCAGATAACTTCTTAAAGTAATAATCTCGAAGATTTTCATTAAAATAGATGTCTTTTAAGTCACTATCGATCGCCGCATTGGGTAACACAATGGTGATTGAGCCTATTTTTATATTAATTTATACTATTATTGTTATCATAATTCATGATTAAAAAAGTTGGTGTCTGTGGCGACTTTCCCGGGAAAAAATCACAAGCGGCGCACAGTTAGTGACGCGTTTTTCATCACCCATCAGTGGTTGGTCCGCCAGAGAGGGTAGGCGGAACTAACGCAACAGGTTGGCTCTTCAACTCACTTGTGTGTGTGCGGCGTACTGTTTTTTCCGGTGTCTGCATGCATTACAATAATAGAGAAAGAGGGGGTTGGGGGAGTTATGGAGCCCTAAAAAGTTTTTGTGTAACATGAGAGATCATATTATTTGTTGATGTAGATTTCGTATTACATTTAATGACAATGTAACTTTACTAAATTACATAGCTATTTGCACAGCTAACGCTAGCTACCAGACCATGTCAAGAAAGACAACATTAGTTTAGACAATGTTGCGCACAGTATCCATCTCTCATATCAGGTAACGTTGCCTTAGCTAGCTAGCTAATGTATTTAACACAATCTAATGTCGGCTAACAATTAGAAAAAAACGCTACCGACCGGTACCGACCTCGCAAACCGTCTCTCGAATGCAATGCTACCTTGTTGCAACGTTGCAGTGTAGCTAACTTAAGGCCAGTTCAGATCAATGATTCGCAACGAGACTGGGTGCAACTTGTAAAATTCCAAGACGTCTGATTGTAAACGTTCTAAAACTGCACTTGGCGATTTGACAAGGACGGTCTTTTAAAACCTCAAGGCAGGCAACGGCTCTGCTACTAGCCAGTTCACACTGCTGCAATTTTCTCTGCAACATTCTAAAACCCTATTGCCTCGTTGCGAATCATTGATCTGAACTGGCCTTAACGTTACCGTTATTTACATTGCCATCGAGTTCATCAAGATATTATAATGATCGGAATAAAGCCGGGGTATGTGGAGCAGAGCCGGGTCTGATTTCTGAAGACGTCATGCAGGAGAAAACTAAATATAAGAATACAGCAGTATGGATTAGCATTATTGTTTTATTACGCTTCCTCATATGTTCTTTCAGCCTTTATGCCCTTTTTGATGAAATCTCCTTTGTTTTTGTTTTATTCTTCTTGTTCTGATTGCTAATTTAACACCCAGCTCAGCTTTATTCTCGAACAGTTTAGCTAGCAAAACCAGAAACACCAGGGCTGACATTTTGCAAGGCAGTTGTTTAAAAAATACCACACAACAATCATTCACGAAAAACACTGCTTATTGTGCACGAGATACATAATTGCACGAGCCACAGCGAATCCCGCAAATTCTTCTCTGCAGTGTAAAGATGTTAATACCGGGCAGAAGTGATAAAGAACGTTTGCAGAAATTGATCATCACTAATTCTACCCCAGGTTTGCTACGGCATTTTAACCCGGCTCGGCAGTGTAAAGACATCTTGAGT
Source organism: Anguilla rostrata (assembly GCF_018555375.3). Classification (NCBI taxonomy): domain Eukaryota; kingdom Metazoa; phylum Chordata; class Actinopteri; order Anguilliformes; family Anguillidae; genus Anguilla; species Anguilla rostrata. The sequence goes on from NC_057944.1 coordinate 1,502,737, forward strand.
TAGCCTAATGTTAGACAACGAATGAGTATGTACATAACATAACAAATCTTCGAGATTGTCACTTTAAGTAAGACTAAACTAATTTCTATAAGTTAGACAAAATTCATTTAAGTGTAAAAACATTGATTTTTACATTTTACAAATAATCAATAATATTGTATGCCACCACTGTCCATAATTTTATTAAGTAAATTCAAAGGCAAAAGTCATAAATTGAATTTAACTTTAAAAATGATTTTTAAGTTAGTGTAATGCAAGTTGTTTTTTTTTAAATTACACTCCACTTCATAAAGGGGTAGTCTGCAAAGTAAGAATATGGGATTCGCAGGCTAATTAAGACTTAACCCGAGGTTTTCCATATTACGATCCTGACTGTCGGACATGTAATTCACCATTTGGCCATTCTCAGCCATAGGAAGCTTCAAAGCGCTCGGCCAGCATAGCCTGCAGATAAGAGCAGGAACTGGGGCCATTTGAGGTGTGAATTTACGTGTCTGTGTGTGTACATGTGCGTGTGTGTGTACGTGAATGTGCGTGTGTGTGCGTGCGTTTGTGTGTGTCAAAAGGGGTGGGCCGGGAAACCCCATGTTGGAATTCCTCATATTTTTTATATACATTAAAAAATGTTAATACACCTACAAGCACTGTGTTGGACATGCTGGGCAGGCCAAACCAAACTAGAGTGGAAGTCAGTGTCACTGTTGACTTTGTAACTTGGTTTAATTGTTGCTTGGTCTAGTATCGCCACATAGTTGCTCACAAATATTCCCATAATAACCAAAGCTGTCTCCCAAAAAGATCTGAAAATCCTTAATGTGTAATGTCCCCATAATGCTCACCAAGACAGAGGGTTAATTTACCCATAACCTTAAAAATATGTATTGTATTGTTGATTGACCTGGACCAATGATTATATAAGGGAAGAAATCAGTACTCCTTGGTTCCTCCCTGGTCATTAATTAAGTATGCACAGGCCAGGAGAAGAGACGGTGTGTCCTTCTCTTTCTGTAGATAAATATGCACAGTGCACCCTCCTTTTAGAAAGAAATGGACTTGGCAAGATGTTTTTAACAGTTCGTTGGAAGTGGGCATCTGAGGTCTGGTGTTGTACATTTCATCTCTGGTCTTTTGGAATATTCTTTAGTCTTTAGTCTTTCGAATTTCATTGGTTCCTTGTGTGACTGCAAACCTTTCAATGTCGGTAATATGTGTTATTCTTTTAAGGTAGTTGAACCTCATATTTATATTAGATGTGAATATTTATTGTAACTTAATAAAAATCTTAATTTTAATCTGGTTTCAAGTTGTACATTTTGATAAAGGTTGATCCAACATTTTGCTCTACCTATCAATGATTTGGCAATGATTGAATTGATATTTTTTTATTCCTTGATAATAATCACCAAATTAAATCAAATAAATAGGCTAGGCTTTATGTATCTGCAAGTGTTTTACATTAATGTAGGCCTATGAATGTTTCACTTGTGTAGGTTAAGTGTGAGTATTTTGTATGTGTTTGTGTGTGAGTATGTATGTGAGCAGTTTCAATAATTTCCTAAAGAGCACTTAATGCACTTAATGCAGCCTAAAGAGCACCCAAAAAATGTGCTGTGCCCCTACATCTTTACGTTATAGCCTGTAGGGCCTACATTGACTGATAAGAGGCGGTCACGTGTAGCAGCTGGATGTGGCTAGTAAGGAACAAAATAAATCCACATTCACAACACGTTATTAACATCGAGAATTACTAACTAACATTCACAACAGGTTATTAACATGGAGAATGACTAACTTACATTCACAATACATTAGTAACATTGAGAATTACTAAATTATTATTCCATTTTTAATTGGCTATACGAATTTGCTCTCTTCTATGCAGCTTATCTATTTCTGTGCAACCAAAGCAGAGACTGTCTTCGAAGATCAATGCACTGAAAAAACCAACAGCACCAACCTCTATTGTTAGGAGGGCAAAATGGAGCTTTAGAATGTTGCCAGCAGTATATGCATGTGAGATTGACAATACATTTCTCACAGAAAATGTAGTTTGTCGACTTTCTTACTTCACTACAGTGTGATAAAACTAACAAGTGGTAAGTGCTAGTGTGATATTATCCCTTATTGATCGCCGAATGAGGTTAGTATGTTGTAGCTAGCAGAAGCTAATAGCACTAAACCATAAAAAAATTAACTTTTAACAGCACTTGTTCAGTCGAAGCATTCGATTTTACCCAGCGGCACCGAAAATTTCAGTTGCACCCTCAATAAAATCCAAAAGTCCCAGTACAAGATGGAATTAAATTAAAAAAATATATATTTTCTGAATGGTCATCAATTCCACTTGGCCGCTTTGACTGAAACCAAGCGATCTGAACCAATGAACTACATAAGGACTAGAAGGGAAACTGCCTTCTCAAAATGGCGCATTTTCCACGACCCATAGTCAATTCTCTGATTGGCCAATGTGTCAAGTCACGTGAACGTGGTCAGCTTGTCTCTTCTGCACAGTGTAATGACTGCCGCATTCAAAGACCTCATCCATGATCTTCAGCCAACTTCTGCTATCATGTCAAGGGCCACTCTGCCCTCAAGGATAGCTAAAGTTGCACAAGACAAGAAGAAAAATGTGGGACACAGAATGGGTAAAGTAGACTTTGTTGCTATAACCACTGACTGTTGGTTATTGAGAAGATGCCGGCTTCTAATCACAGCCTATTGGATTGACCCAGAGAGCCTAAACAGGTACTCTGCGGCCCTTGTCTGCACACTGTTAAAAGGATCATACACACATATACAAATCAGCAAGATTGTGTGAACTTCTACTGACAGTAGATCCAACTTACAAGCATTCAGGATTTATGGAGATGAAAACAACGTGGCTGACGAGACTGAAGCAGCAGGCACTCTAGAAGAGGAATAGCAGGACGATGTTCAAGAGGAAAGAGAAGACGTTGAGTTCACTGATGTGGCTGCACTTCTGGATGCGGACAGTGGTTAGCAGCATCAGCTACCAAAACATCATCACTGTGCATGCCACCTTCTCAACTGAATTTCCTCAGCCAACGCAAACACAAATGAAGCATGTAAGAAAATGTACAGATCAACATTTGTAAAATGTCAGACACTATGGAACAAAAGTCTGTTGCCATAGAAACCATCACCGATGCACACGGTATCGAGATTATTCACCACAGTGCTGCGCAGTGAAATGCCATGCTCAGAGGAGAGGACCCTGAGGATAATGAAAGGTAAAGGAGAGGACCCTGTGGATAATGAAAGGTAGAGTAGAGGACCCTGTGGATAATGAAAGGTAGAGTAGAGGACCCTGTGGATAATGACAGGTAAAGGAGAGGACCCTGTGGATAATGACAGGTAAACTAGAGGGCCCTGTGGATAATGAAAGGTAAAGGATAGGACCTTGTGGATAATGAAAGGTAAAGTAGAGGACCCTGTGGATAATGAAAGGTAAAGTAGAGGACCCTGTGGATAATGACAGGTAAAGTAGAGGACCCTGTGGATAATGACAGGTAGAGTAGAGGACCCTGTGGATAATGACAGGTAAAGGAGAGGACCCTGTGGATAATGACAGGTAGAGTAGAGGACCCTGTGGATAATGACAGGTAAAGGAGAGGACCCTGTGGATAATGAAAGGTAAAGGAGAGGACCCTGTGGATAATGAAAGGTAAAGTAGAGGACCCTGTGGATAATGACAGGTAGAGTAGAGGACCCTGTGGATAATGAAAGGTAGAGTAGAGGACCCTGTGGATAATGAAAGGTAAAGGAGAGGACCCTGTGGATAATGAAAGGTAAAGGAGAGGACCCTATGGATAATGAAAGGTAAAGGAGAAGACCCTGTGGATAATGACAGGTAAAGTAGAGGACCCTGTGGATAATGAAAGGTAAAGTAGAGGACCCTGTGGATAATGAAAGGTAAAGGAGAGGACCCTGTGGATAATGAAAGGTAAAGGAGAGGACCCTGTGGATAATGAAAGGTAAAGGAGAGGACCCTGTGGATAATGAAAGGTAGAGTAGAGGTGTCATGGTCCTGTGTTCCTGTCTGTGTTTCCCTTGTTGGGCCGCCAGATGGCGGCACTTCTGTTTTGTGTCCTGCTCCCCTCCTGTTAATTGTATGATTGTTTCAATTGTCTCGTTATCCCATCATTGTTCCCACCTGTCTTATCCCCTCCTTCTGGTTTGATTGTTTTTTGAGTTCACCTGTGTCTTGTTACCCTTGTCTATTTAAGTTCTCTGTTCCCTTGACTCGGGTGCTGGTTCCTTGCGTTTGTTCTGCCTTGCGTTTGTTACCAATGTATGTTCAGTCCATTTATACCTGCCTGCGTTTGTTACCCGTTTGTGTTTTGTTCCTGACCCGTATGTATTTTCTGGTGTTTCTTTTATGTGTTTGTTTCCGATGTTGCAAACTGTATGTACCTGCTTGTTCCCTTGTGCTCTGCCTTCCCGTGTTCTGCCCCGCCTGTGTTTTTGAGTTCTTGTTGTTTTCTGTTTCATTAGATTATTTTTTGAGTTTGTGTTTCACCTGCCTGTATTTTGTTCCTGACTTGTGTTTTTGACCTTCCCTTGTGCTCTGCCTTCCCGTGTTCTGCCCTGTCTGTGTTTTTGAGTTCCTGTTTTCTGTTTCATTAGATTATTTTTTGAGTTTGTGTTTTAGCCCTTTGTGGCCTTATCTGTTCCTTGTTTGTTCACCTTGTGTTAGTAAAGTCTTTGTTAATTTTCCCTTTTGAGTTTGTGTTTTTTTCCCTCTGCATTTGGGTCCCCCCTACCCGGACCGTCACAAGAGGACCCTGTGGATAATGAAAGGTAAAGGAAAGGACCCTGTGGATAATGAAAGGTAAAGTAGAGGACCCTGTGGATAATGAAAGGTAAAGGAGAGGAGGCTGTCGGGACAGTCTGCTCTGTGTTCAGGATTCCAGTATGAGTATTGCGCATGGTTGTTCACAGAAATGATGATTACAGATGTTTGATATGTAGATTGATATCATACCAATTTCACCAAGCATATCATATCATACCCAAAGACTTTGCTGAATGATGATTAAATTAATTAGTTGAACCAGTGGTGGCTATACATGGCTACAAGAAGTAGGCTAAATGACTGGTGATCTGAGATTAAAATAACATGAAACATGGTCTTATTGATAGGTCATGGGCTCAATCCAGTGGAAATCGGCCAACCAGAGGGCAGCACTGGCCCTACGCACAGGTATGGCCACAGCTGAGATGTCATAATCACTACAGCTATGGCTCAGTACCTAAAGATTGGGCCTAATAAAAGAGCCTGACCATCAAAGGATACGAACACCATCAAAATCAGTGAGAAAGAACATTATTGAACATGTAATGTTAATTATTCACAGTTAACTGGTACAGTCAATGCCCATTTAAAGTCTACACCTCATTTCAAAATGTTCACCATTTGATGCCTTATAGCCTGTAATTAAAACATTAAATATTTTCTTTTTCACATTTATTTATATTATTGTACCCTACAATTTTCTAGTAGAAAAATAGAAAACTGGTGTTGAACAGTACATACCTCTAATTATTCCTATAAATAAAATTAAAAGAAAACATTTCATATTGTGGAGGTTCACTGGCAGCTTCGTAGACCATCCTGTTTCTGAGTAGGATGAGAAGAGGCAAACACATAGGAAATGCATTAGTCAGTTATCCATTTTTAAAAGGGGAATTGAGGTCTGGAGACTGAAATGTCTTTAGTGTTTTTTAATGTAGAAGTTGTAGGGCACAACGTGTAATTATCAGGCTGTAGGGAAACAAAAGGGAACATTTTGAAATGGGTTTAGTCTAAATGTGCACCATCTACGTCGATAACCTCATAGATTTACAAGACACACATTTAAACTAACCACACAAAACGAACACATATCCTATGGTTTCCAACTATTCTCATCTTACTTTTGCTCTGTAGTAGTTGTTTGATGCAAAAAAGTTTTTAAAAAGTAGAAACAATAAATCACAGGTCTAGACTACATCAAGCTGCATGACAGAGCCTTTGCAGCAGAATGACAACTCAACTTCGGCTAAAGATGACTTTGGCTGAAGATGACTTTGACGAAGATGACTTTGCTGAAAATGACATTGCTGAAGATGACTTTGCTGAAGATTATTTTGGCTGAAGATGACTTTGGCTGAAGATGACTTTGGCTGAAAATGACTTTGCTGAAGATGACTTTGACGAAGATGACTTTGCTGAAAATGACATTGCTGAAGATGATTTTGGCTGAAGATGACTTTGCTGAAGATGATTTTGGCTGAAGATGATTTCTCTCCAGTGAAGCCCTCCCAGGCCCAGGAAAGCTCCAGACAGCTGTGTGGGTATTTGGCCTCAACAGCGCTGACCTGCTGAAGCCCCTCCCAGTTGTATCTTCCCTGAATAAATGAAGCAGTGCTGCACTTTCACATATTAAATTTGGTGGTATTACCTGTCTGAGACTCAACTACGTGGCTTTAGAAAGTAAGCGCTGTCCGATTTGTTTAACATAAGTCTAATGGATTAGGATGTACTGTCTTTACTTTTGATACCTAAATGCATTTTAAACCAGATTCTGGTAAGGTATCTTTACTTTACTTTAAAAGTATGGCATTTGGGTACTTTTTTCACCACTGGTGTCAGTTGAGTGTGTACTCAAACTCAAGAATCACCTCAGACAACAAAGTGATTTGTAATAGATGTAGTATATTAACAAGGAACTACATTTATCACCCATGTCTAAAACAATTTCTTTTTGTGCTGGCTTTTAAAGGTTTAAGAGGACAATGGAAAAATGCAAATATATTTTAAAAATTAGAAAAAAAACTTTAATATTTTGATTTTTAAATAGTGCAACCCATAACAAGCAATACATAAATACATTTACATCACTTTTAATTTAACAAGTTAAAAATACAAAACAAAAGAAAAAAAATACTGTTCCTGGATGGTGAACAGTGAAATCATCCAGGATATCTCTAAATAAAGACCCCACTCCCAGAAACCATCCTCAACAAAACAAATCAGAAATAAAAAATATGTGCATTCTGATTATCTGTTCTATATCGTATCCCCAACTATTTTACATGTACACTTACTCTGAACATACGATATGTAATATGTGTGTTTACTTTCTGACTTTTAAATACACCCTGTTCTCCTGTTGATTGATAGCTGAAGCTACGTGGGGAAAATACAAACGGAAATGCTGTGAAATATCGATGTTATAAATAGCCTATTCTGATCAATTTAATACTACACATGCCATCATGTTAATCGTTTTAATGAATGATTGTTTTTTATGTATTATCATTTTTATACTTTTTACGTTTTCATACAGAATGTCAGAATGTCATACGGACTCGATCAATGAGGTTTCACATACACTGTAAAATGAGTAGGGACCATATGTACTTTGTAAGAGTCAACTTTAAACATTTTACTGTGTACAAATTGATTTGAATATATCAAATATTGGGTCACCACTAAAATTGTGTTATGTTATTTGTGTGTCAGATATTTTAAAAAATGTCACCCTAAACAATTAGACTAGAATAGGCAGTATTTCGAACACATGGATATGAAATATATGTCTGCTTGAATACATCCCATATGTAATGTTGATTATCTATGGTCTACACATCAGTGCCACCTGAAAAACAAAACTGACACCTCTACAATTCTCAGGTGCTTTCTAGATACATTGCTAGGTGCTTTGTATTTTGCAACACGATACATATGTGTGTATTATTGCCTGTACGTGCGTATATGTTATACCTGAATGTGGCTATGGCATGTGATAACCAACTTGTCTACAAAAACCAGGAAATGTGTCAAATTACTTTTGGCTGTTTTAATGGTGGTCACTGTAATTCAGTGACTGGTGTTTACTCCACACATATACTGCAACAACAGTTATTATATAGTAGTAGTGGAAATAAATGTCCTGGCATACAAATTCAATGGTAACCACGGTAATACACGATGGCCAATGAAACAGAAAGTAGCAGGGGACATATTTCAATCTATGCTACCAGTAGCACTGTAGCTAGACTTATTTTTCTACCCAAAAGGTGAAGAAATTTGAGTCTATTGTAAACTTTGAAAGGTGGCTTTTACACTACATCTGTTTCCACCCTAGATATGGATATAACTGTGCTTTTCACACAAAAAAAGGAGGATTTCCCCTGAATCAGCAATCAACATACACAATACAACATTATGATTTACAGGTGTCCAGTCAATACAAGGGTACATAAATAAAGGGAAAAAACAAAAAACGAATGGATGAATGAATGAATTCAGAGGGTCAATTTCAGCGTGCTTTGGCTGGAGTTTGCACCTCAGGTTGAAACCCCCTGGACCACAGAACTACAGTACAACTACAGTTGCAATGCAATTACAACTGTCTAGACCACCCTTGCATTGCTGGAGTTCAAATAGTTAACACAGGTGCAAATAGTGCCGGCTGAATTTGTCACTCTGAATTCACTTTGTTCTATTAGATTTTGGCACTGGAATGAGTGAAGAAATTGTGGACAATGCATTAAAATCTGTCTTCAAAAGCACTACCTTGAGACAAGTTTTCCTTCGTTACCCGCAATACCATTTAAATCCACGAGATGGGGCCTCTCAACTATAGTAGAACTTGCAAGTGGTCAACACCTTGGAATCTGCTCCTTTTAATGCAGATATTGTTGATTACACTGTTTAGAATGATGTAGTCTACAGCATTATCATCCTAAATGTTTGGAAATTACACACACAATAAACTGAACCTGTAGAGAACCTGTGAGAAGTGATGAGAATTTATTCACTTACTCAACAGCTGAGTCGCACCATTCATAAGTTATAGAACCGATTCCGAATGTTGACTAAAAATCTTCACATAATTGTTTATCTTCAAATATAAATACTATAGTATTGTATATTGAACTGGAGTTTGAAATACATTCAAAGTCGCATTTCTGGAACAGACAGGCCAAGTTTTCGGTGCCACCTCTGTAATCTGGCTAGTCAGCACTAAGCACCCAATCTAAAAAATAATTAAAAGTAAAAATGTAAAAATGGCCAACCGTCAATTAAACTTAAGACAGCAAGCATTAATTTCCTACACTGTTGCATCATAAAATTACTGATATTTTTCCTTTGCCTGTCAGTCGTCAGAAATTTAACAAAGCATATCAGTAGAATTGACAGTTCTGATCTTTCTGAATAAGCATTTATTCCCTGGCAAAACTCCAGATCTTCTTTTAAATACCAGTGGCTATTTTTCCTTTGTATGTTCTGTGTGTAGTAGCACAAGTTTGTTTAATTGAAAAAGTGGTCGAGATAGGGTGTTCATGTATTAGAGCTTCAGTCTATCGCTGTGTATAGCACATTATTCTGTGCTATACACAGTCAGAGTGCATGTACAGGTGAGCGTATGGAGTCAGAGTGCATGTACAGGTGAACGTATGCAGTCAGAGTGCATGTACAGGTGAGCATATGCAGTCAGAGTGCATGTACAGGTGAACGTATGCAGTCAGAGTGCATGTACAGGTGAGCATATGCAGTCGCAGTAACAGTGCATGTACAGGTGAACGTATGCAGTCAGAGTGCATTTACAGGTGAGCATATGCAGTCAGAGTGCATGTACAGGTGAACGTATGAAGTCAGAGTGCATGTACAGGTGACATGCTATGCAGTCAAGTGCATGTACAGGTGAACGTATGGAGTCCGAGTGCATGTACAGGTGAGCATATGCAGTCAGAGTGCATGTACAGATGAGCGTATGCAGGCAGATTGCATGTACAGGGGAGCGTATGCAGTCAGAGTGCTGGTACAGGTGAGCGTATGCAGTCAAAGCGCATGTACCGGTGAGCGTATGCAGAGTTCATGCACAGGTGAGTGTATGCAGTCAGAGTGCATGTACAGGTGACCGTATGCAGTCAGAGTGCATGCACAGGTGAGCGTGTGCAGTAACAGTGCATATACAGGTGAGCGTATGCAGTAACAGTGCATGTACAGGTGAACGTATGCAGTCAGAGTGCTTGTACAGGTGAGCGTATGCAGTCAGAGTGCATGTACAGGTGAGCGTATGCAGTAACAGTGAATGTACAGATGAACGTATGCAGTCAGAGTGCATGTACAGGTGAGCGTATGCAGTCAGAGTGCATGTACCGGTGAGTGTATGCAGAGTGCATGCACAGGTGAGCGTATGCAGTAACAGCGAATGTACAGATGAACGTATGCAGTCAGAGTGCATGTACAGGTGAGCGTATGCAGTCAGAGTGCATGTACAGGTGAGCGTATGCAGTCAGAGTGCATGTACAGGTGAGCGTATGCAGTCAAAGTGCATGTACAGGTGAGCGTATGCAGAGTGCATGCACAGGTGAGCGTATGCAGTCAGCGGTACAGATGACGTATGCAGTCAAGGCATGTACGTGAGCGTAGCAGGTCATGCACGTGTATGCAGTAACAGAGAATATACAGGTGAAAGTATGCAGTCAGAGTGCATGTACAGGTAACCGTAGGCAGTCAGAGTGCATGTACAGGTGAGCGTATGCAGTCAGAGTGCATGTACAGGTGAGCGTATGCAGTCAGAGTGCATGTACAGGTGAGCGTATGCAGTCAGAGTGCATGTACAGGTGAGCGTATGCAGTCAGAGTGCATGTACAGGTGAGCGTATGCAATCAGAGTGCATGTACAGGTGAGCGTATGCAATCAGAGTGCATGTACAAGTGAACGCATGGAGTCAGAGTGCATGTACAGGTGAACGCATGCAGTCAGAGTGCATGTACAGGTGAGTGTATGCAGAGTGCATGCACAGGTGAGCGTATGCAGTAACAGTGTATGTACAGGTGAGCGTATGCAGTCAGAGTGCATGTACAGGTGAGCGTATGCTGTCAGAGTGCATGTACAGGTGAACGCATGGAGTCAGAGTGCATGTACAGGTGAGCATATGCAGTCAGAGTGCATGTACAGGTGAGCGTATGCAATCAGAGTGCATGTACAGGTGAACGTATGCAGACTCTGTTAAGTACTCAGTTTAGAGGTGTATTCATTTGTCAGTTTGTATTCACTTGTCATGCTGCATTCCTACAGGGACAGTATTTATATTGTGGACCAGGCAGGCCTTCATTTTCAGTCCTTCTCCTGGGGCAACACATGGAGTGGCAAAGGGCTTATGGGGCGCATTAGGAGAACATCAGGTAACATCTCAAGTTCAGAATTTAACATTAAATTCAAAATCCTATATTATTTTATGATGTCGTTACAAGTTCATCAGTTATTTGTAAAAACAAATGAAAAAGACGGACAGGTAGATCTTTGATTGACAGGACATTAAGAAGAGTAATTTAATTTCACAATATTGAGTTACAGATAAAGAACTGAAAGTGTAGTGGTAAATGCTCTTACTTTTGTAGCGGTGGAACTGCTGATTCCACCATTAGTTTTCAGGAGTGCATCGTGCTACTATGTTTTGAGTTTTCTATTTGGATCTGACAATTAATTTGATGTTATTTGTAAAGAAATGTCAATAAAGATTAGAATGTGATCCCAGGGGAAGTGCTCAGCCCTTCCAGTGGACGCATCCACATGTCTGTCCTTGGCTTTACTTTCTCATGCAGTAACCCATAAGTGCATTTGTTTATCGTGCTCAAAAATGCAACTCTCAAGCTGATAAAACAACATGTTTGACACTTTCCAGCTGGAGACAGGACTACAGAATCAGATCACACATAAATGCAACTAACCTGCTAATCTGGTAGCAATACGGGACACACATATTTAGTACATTTGTATATCACAATATGGATGAACACAATGTTGCCCCCTTCAGTTTGATTGCCATGATAACAGAACCCAGATAGTCCCTCGTGGTCCAAACTCAACAAGTGCAGGTCTATCTGGTTTCATTGATATGGGTACTATGGTGACTGACATCTGCAGGCAATTAGTTAAGTGACCCACAGACTCTGGGCTGTTGCTTGTGCTAGGCTGAAAACCCATTTGCACAGGGGTCTGAGTCACTTCTGGGAAACAGCCTGAGTGGCGCTGTCCACTCCATGCATGGTGTGCTCTGGGAACAATTTCCTCCAAATGTGGCAATGTAGAACTAAGGTGTTTACCAAGAACACAGCAAGAGGTAGCAAAACAAAAACCCACAATCAGACAAAAAGAGAGAAGAACAGGGTGTGAATGAACAGGCGAGGGGGGGGGGGCAGGCAGGGGTGGCCCAAAAGCTCAGAAGCCCCGCCCAACGCTGCCTGCATTTCCACATCTGTGAAGCCCCTGCAGGCCGAGCTGCTGTGGCTATTGCACTGAAGTCTGTGACATCATGGCAGCACTGGGCGTGGCCATGGGCGTGGCCACTAGCACACTGAGAGGTGCGAGCTCAGGACGGGCCCAAACGCCAGCGCAGGTGTGGCTGTACTGGGTGCAGTGGTCCCAGTGCAGGTGTGGCTGTACTGGGCGCAGGTGTGGCTGTACTGGGTGCAGTGGTCCCAGTGCAGGTGTGGCTGTACTGGGTGCAGGTGTGGCTGTACTGGGCACAGGTGTGGCTGTACTGGGTGCAGTGGTCCCAGTGCAGGTGTGGCTGTACTGGGTGCAGTGGTCCCAGTGCAGGTGTGGCTGTACTGGGTGCAGGTGTGACTGTACTGGGTGCAGTGGTCCCAATGCAGGTGTGGCTGTACTGGGTGCAGGAGTGGCTGTACTAGGTGCAGGTGTGGCTGTACTGGGTGCAGTGGTCCCAGTGCAGGTGTGGCTGTACTGGGTGCAGGTGTGGCTGTACTGGGCGCAGGTGTGGCTGTAATGGGTGCAGGTGTGACTGTACTGGGTGCAGTGGTCCCAATGCAGGTGTGGCTGTACTGGGTGCAGGAGTGGCTGTACTGGGTGCAGGTGTGGCTGTACTGGGTGCAGTGGTCCCAGTGCTGGTGTGGCTGTACTGGGTGCAGGTGTGGCTGTACTGGGTGCAGTGGTCCCAGTGCTGGTGTGGCTGTACTGGGTGCAGGTGTGGCTGTACTGGGCGCAGTGGTCCGCTCAGCAGTAGCTCTCAGAGTAGCGCATGGCGGCGCTCTCCTCCCCGCTGCTGCCCTGCTGCTGCCCCTCCCTTCCGTTGGGCTCCTGCTTGAATGCAGAGATGTAGCAGTAGGTCTTTCCCTTCTTGGCCCCGGGGTGGGGGTGGGGGTGGGGGTGGGGGTCAGGGTCTGAGTCAGGGTGGGGCTGGCTCGGTGCGGAGAGGTCCGAGGTGAATTTCTGCGACTCCGTTTGGCAGTCGGGGTGCTCTGCGCCCGGCTGGCAGGGAGGCTCGTGCTGGCAAAGGGAGCCGCTGGCGCCCCCTTGTGGCGTGTTGCTGCAGGTGTTACGCTGCTCGTCCAAAATGCTCATGCCCAGCCTCCACCTCTGCCATTTCTTCTTAATCTCTGACTGCACCTGCAGAGGGGGTCCCGAACGGTGGGGGGAATCAGGACGGGGGGATAGGAAGTAGCAGGGATAGATTCAGGAAATCGGAAGGGACAGAGCCTAGGTAATCTCATTGCATGTACAGCACAAGCATCTCTGATGTGCTTCCATCTGCATTTTGGCAGCTGTTATGACATTAAAGGGGATGCAGTGCTGGATGTCACAAGCCCTTTGATGCGGAAAACCATGGACAAAGAGGACGGCTACAGCACGACCTTTCCAGATGCACACAGATTGCCATTCCTGACAGCTGCCAATGGCCCTGCAAAGCATCCGTCCACTTACAGTACCGCAGAGACTTGCACGCTGAGCAAGCGTTCACTCTGGGATCGTGTGCTCTGAGCACGCTCAAATGAGAGTGGCCTAACGTGATTGGACAAGGGTGACCCGGCCTGACAGACAGCTGTGGTCACGGGGAGGTCAAGCGGTGGGTGGGTCGTGGGTTTGAAAGGATCATGTGATGAAAGTAAGAGCCCGTCAGGCCCTGACAGTCAATAGGCACTCACCTCCTTATTGACGAAACAGTACAGGATGGCCACAAAAAACCCCTGGGGGAGAAGAGGGAAGAAATGTCAGTGACCACAAAATTCAGCAGAAAAAACACGTATGAGAAAGACAGAGAGTACAGCACCCATAGTTGAATGGTCATTTTTGTTGTTATTCTTTATATTTGTTTGCACTTTATTTGAATGATGCTTTGGCAGTACTGTGCCACTGTGTTCTAATGCCATTAAATCATAATTCAGTTTTGTATGTGTGTGAGAGATAGACAGAGAGTGAATGTGTGTGTGTGTGCATGAGAGATAGACAGAGAGTGAATGTATGTGTGTGAGAGATAGACAGAGAGTGAATGTGTGTATGCGTGTGTGAGAGATATAGAGTGAATGTGTGTATGTGTGCGTCAGAGATAGACAGAGAGTGAATGTATGTGCGTCAGAGATAGACAGAAAGTGAATGTGTGTATGTGTGCATCAGAGATAGACAGAGAGTGAATGTGTGTATGCGTGTGTGAGAGATAGAGAGTGAATGTGTGTATGTGTGCGTCAGAGATAGAGTGAATGTGTGTATGCGTGCGTCAGAGATAGAGAGTGAATGTGTGTATGTGTGCATGAGAGATAGACAGAGAGTGAATGTGTGTATGTGTGTGTGAGAGATAGACAGAGAGTGAATGTGTGTATGTGTGCGTGAGAGATAGACAGAGAGTGAATGTGTGTATGTGTGCGTCAGAGATAGAGTGAATGTGTGTATGTGTGTGAGAGATAGAGATAGTGAATGTGTGTATGTGTGCGTCAGAGATAGAGTGAATGTGTGTATGTGTGCGTCAGAGATAGAGTGAATGTGTGTATGTGTGTGAGAGGAAGACAGAGAGTGAATTTGTGTGCATGTGTTTGAGAGAGACAAATCTGCAGAGAGAGTTGTTAGCTTGACACCACTGAGAGATAGACACGCAGCTCATTTAAAGGTTGTGTTTGCCATTAAATATGACCCTCTTTCTTCCTCTCTATAGTAAGCCATTTGTTAGGAAATGTGACATAGTTCTGATCTTGATTAAAAGTGTACAAGCAGTGACAGTGACAGTGATACGATCCAGTAGAGCTCTCACAAGCAGCTGCCCCTGCACTTCTGATTCCTTATCTTCCAAAAGACGGGAAACAGGTGTGTTCACTGCTGCCTGTTCACATCCGTCTGGGTTCCAGATTAACGGTCTGTGTCTGCGCTACCTGCCAGTCAATGGGGGTGTGGCTCCTTATTATCTGGCAGGGGTCTGGCCAGATAGCGAGCTACTGTGTGCGCTTCTGACCGTCTATGCTTCTGTAACTGTATCAAGCCAATTGTGTGTGAGGGGGAAGATATGTGAGCACTGTGTGTACTAGAGACAGGGTGGCGCTAGGCTAGGAGAGCTGTCATACCTGCCCCTGTGAGGAGGACGAGACACTGTGGAGCCTGATACCTTACACACTCTCACTTCCCCTCTATAATAAACCACTCTACCTGCCCCTCGCTTGCCCTCTATAGTAAACCACTCTACCTGCCCCTCTCTTCCCCTCTATAGTAAACCACTCTACCTGCCCCTCCCTTCCCCTCTATAGTAAACCACTCTACCTGCCCCTCACTTGCCCTCTAAAGTAAACCACTCTACCTGCCCCTTCCTTCCCCTCTATAGTAAACCACTCTACCTGCCCCTCCCTTCCCCTCTATAGTAAACCACTCTACCTGCCCCTCCCTGTCCCTCTATAGTAAACCACTCTACCTGCCCCTCCCTGTCCCTCTATAGTAAACCACTCTACCTGCCCCTCCTTTCCCCTGTATAGTAAACCACTCTACCTGCCCCTCCCTTCCCCTCTACAGTAAACCACCCTACCTGCCCCTTCCTTCCCCTCTATGGAAAACCACTCTACCTGCCCGTCCCTGTCCCTCTATAGTAAACCACTCTACTTGCCCCTCTAAGGTAAACCACTCTACCTACCCCTCCCTTCCCCTCTATAGTAAACCACTCTACCTGCCCCTCCCTTCCCCTCTACAGTAAACCACTCTACCTGCCCCTTCCTTCCACTCTATAGAAAACCACTCTACCTGCCCATCCCTGTCCCTCTATAGTAAACCACTCTACTTGCCCCTCTAAGGTAAACCACTCTACCTACCCCTCCCTTCCCCTCTAAAGTAAACCACTCTACATACCCCTCCCTTCCCCTCTATAGTAAACCACACTACCTGCCCCTTCCTTCCCCTCTATAGAAAACCACTCTACCTGCCCATCCCTATCCCTCTATAGTAAACCACTCTACTTGCCCCTCTAAGGTACACCACTCTACCTACACCTCCCTTCCCCTCTAAAATAAACCACACTACCTGCCCCTCTATAGTAAACCACTCAACCTGCCGCTCCCTGCCCACCTATAGTAAACCAGTGTACCTGAAAGGAGTTGAAGAAGAGCTCAAAGAAGAGGTAGACATTTCGAAGCGTCCCCTCCATCTGCTCCTCAGTCATGACAGCAAATACCACCTCATGAATGCCCAGCAAGGGGATGAGAGTCAGGGTGGATTTGGCCAGCCTGTGGACAGAACCACACCCAGAGTGGGAGTATGACATTTACTTAATGAATCTCTTTCATAACAGACATATGCATTGTTTGTTTTTTAAATAATGGTACCAAAAGTCTGGCTGAAGAAGTCCATTTCCTGCCCTAATTTGGAACAACCAATCAGCTACTTGCAAATGCAGCCACATTCGCAGGGGCGCGGTTAGAAGCAGCAGCCTCCTATTTAGCCCAAGTATCAAACAGTGCTACACTGAAGTGTGGGTCACTTATCTATAATATACCCAGCCTCTGCTTTTCTCTGATGCACCTTTTGACAATGCACTATGCAATGGAATGTTCATTATTCACTGGCTGATAAAAACCATAACAATATGTTGATTAAACCATTGCAGCACACCCTTACATTACATCACAGGCATTTAGCAGACGCTCCTATCCAGAGCGACTTACATTGTATCCAATTATACAGCTGGATATATACTGGAGCAATGCAGGTTAAGTACCTTGCTTAAGGGTTCAACGGCAGTGTCCTACTGGGGAATTGAACCTGCAACCTTTAGGTTACAGGACAAACTCCTTAGCCATTATACTGCACTGCCGCCCTAACAGTCAAATTCACACTGCCATTTTAGCGGCCATGTCTATAGCACCATTCTCTACCATACGAGTCATTAAACCAAATAAATATGGCCTTAGCTGAACTCCAGCCTAATACAATAGAGACGTTTCTTTCCAATAAAAGCCTTAACACTTTTTAAAAGAGCCCCTGTCAAGCTTTTTTTGGAATATTTTCAGATTTACAGTGGGGGGGCAGGTCCATCAAAGGAGCACACGTTCTCAGCAGTCACACTGTTTTCTCAAACAGCACCTCTGGAGAATCTCATTCTCACAGGAAATAAACAATGGGAAGTTTTTACAGTGTGACATTTCACTTGCTGTTGTCTCAGCCATTAAACAGCTATTTGCGCAAGCTCACACAGAGTGCTATAGCTGAGCCAGCAGAGAGGATCAAAGACACAGCTAGGTCACAGGCCCACTGGCCTCGTTACGCTCAGGGTAAGGCACAGTCATTTTTTTATTTAAAAAGCATCCAATCCCATCTGAATTTAGAAGGTCCAATTCACAAGCTATGTGCGAGCGTGCCCCTGCTGCTGGCTCGGGAGAGTGAGGACAACTTGCGGCTCTTCTCCGAAACACACGGCATCAGCCAGCTGCTTCTGTTAGCACCACAGCCACAAGCTGCAAAAGACAGGGTCAGAGGAGACCCAATCATACATGTGTGCAAAGAGGCTGGATGAGGAACGTGCTGTCATTTCCAAAGCACTGGCTGTCAGAGATTCACATTCATTTTTTAAAAGCTCCAAAAAACAAAATAAATAAAATTCAATAGCAGAACTATCGTGTTAAACAGAGCTTTTGTGTTAAGATTTAGCAGAGGTGAGATCACATGGAAATCCTTTGAGTTTCAACAGTGGTACACTGTGCTCAAAGAACATACAAAAACAGGTTGTTCACCCAGTGCACCTCCATGTGAAACAGCACTGCATAAACCCACTGTACAAAAGAAAATTGAGTTTTGAAGGATTAGATTTACTTTGGAAATCCATGTATTTGCATAGTGTGTCAAGGCTCTTAAGACAAACGGCTCTTTCCAATCCCTGGCTGAGCTCGACAGCCCGTACAGTCGCTGCACAGACAGTTTATGTCGGCCTGGGTTCCTCTGGTTGGCATGACACCCCATAATGGCTCACCAGAGGCCTGCAGATCACCAACCGTCATCAGCGAGAGGTGTGACTCTCCCCCAGTTGGGGCTGGCGCTCTCGGAGTGCACTGTGTGGCTTATTGGGAAGAAAACCGTCTCATAGGTGAAAATACTGTAGGAGGACTGAGCATGCTTCAACTGCAGTTCTCCATAAGCACGTGCAGGGGGCGCAATGGTGCTAGTGACATGAGAGTACATTACAGATGGAGATTATAGCATATGAGAGAAGAGGGGGACATTAACAAGTCTTTTAAATGTCAATTCCAATTATTCTCCTTATGGGATGCAAAATAATAAATCATGTGTGAGGTAAAGTCATTATACCTGAATTTGTAATCGGTGTACCTCATCTGGTGTGCTTTCAATTTGGAGACCAGGATTTGTATGATTCGAATAAATATGAAAAAGTTGACCTGAAATTGCAAAAGATGAAGAAAGAGAGAGAGAGTTGGAGAGAGAGAGAGAGAGAGAGAGATAGAGGGGGAGAGAGAGAGAGATCAAATTAAAGGAGCAGACAGCACAGATAACAGCACACTGCATGTGGGTTTAATACTTCATACTGATACATCATACATCACACACAGAAATGAAGTCACAGTTTTAAAACAAACCATTTGTACATTTCCCATAGACTAAAAAACATGACTACATAATATTCCATCTAGAACTGATTCTACCCCAGCCCACACCAGCCCCAATCCCTCCTTTTGAATGAGCCATAGTTGGCTACACTGTCTGGGAACATATAAATCAGGCGTGACAGTGTGTTGAAATGAATTGCCTTACAATCAGATTGATGGCCCAGTACCAGGCCTCATGGGCAGTCATTCAACCGAAAAACAAACTCAAATTCTGTCATTTTTAGGACAACTAAAGTGAATCTGGGGCTGGGTGCAGACTCACCAAAATGGCCAGTAAAATAGGGGACCGGATGATCCACCAGTAAGCCATGTTCTCGTTTATCTCCCAGCACCTGGAGGGGGAGATGGACGATCATGTGACCTCGCTGAAGGTGCAGCACTGACATTTAAAGGGGCTGTGCTGAGAGAAACTCAGCCTCACTCTCTAGTGATAAACACACTGCAGTGAAGCTACTCACCCTCAAGTAATAAACACACTGCAGTGAAGCTACTCACCATCTAGTGATAAACACACTGCAGTGAAGCTACTCACCCTCTAGTGATAAACACACTGCAGTGAAGCTACTCACCATCTAGTGATAAACACACTGCAGTGAAGCTACTCACCCTCTAGTGATAAACACACTGCAGTGAAGCTACTCACCCTCTAGTGATAAACACACTGCAGTGAAGCTACTCACCCTCTAGTGATAAACACACTGCAGTGAAGCTACGCACCCTCTAAGGATTAACACACTGCAGTGAAGCTACTCACCCTCACCCTCTAGTGACAAACACACTGCAGTGAAGCTACTCACCATCTAGTGATAAACACACTGCAGTGAAGCTACTCACCCTCAAGTAATAAACACACTGCAGTGAAGCTACTCACGCTCTAGTGATGAATACACTGCAGTGAAGCTACTCACCATCTAGTGATAAACACACTGCAGTGAAGCTACTCACCCTCTAGTGATAAACACACTGCAGTGAAGCTACTCACCATCTAGTGATAAACACACTGCAGTGAAGCTACTCACCCTCTAGTGATAAACACACTGCAGTGAAGCTACGCACCCTCTAAGGATTAACACACTGCAGTGAAGCTACTCACCCTCACCCTCTAGTGACAAACACACTGCAGTGAAGCTACTCACCATCTAGTGATAAACACACTGCAGTGAAGCTACTCACCCTCTAGTGACAAACACACTGCAGTGAAGCTACTCACCATCTAGTGATAAACACACTGCAGTGAAGCTACTCACCCTATAGTGATAAACACACTGCAGTGAATCTACTTACCCTCTAGGGATAAACACACTGCAGTGAAGCTACTCACCCTCTAGTGATAAACACACTGCAGTGAAGCTACTCACCCTCTAGTGATAAACACACTGCAGTGAAGCTACTCACCCTCTAGTGATAAACACACTGCAGTGAAGCTACTCACCCTCTAGTGATACATACACTGCAGTGAAGCTACTCACCCTCAAGTGATAAACACACTGCAGTGCAGTGACACCATAAGACTAATTAACTTGCCAAGCAATATGCAACTGAATCTCAAAAGCAAACAAACACTGGACAGCGATCATAATAGAAACTGATAGATGGTAAAACATTTTTTTTTTTTTAAAACTTAAAAGCTTGATAAAAAATAATCTACTGTGATTATGATTATAGCTCTAATAATAGGCAAACAGGATGCAGCTGGTATTTCTAGTTTCCCCCTTACCCTCCCACACTATACCCCTCATCCTCCCACACCATATCCCCCTTTCCCTCCCACACCATACCCCCTCACCCTCCCACACCATACCCCCTTCACCCTCACACACCATACCTTCCTCAACCTCCCACACCATACCCCCTCACCCTCCCACACCATACCCCCCTCACCCTCCCACACCATACCCCCCACCACCCTCCCACACCATACCCCCCTCACCCTGTATTTTCATATAGGTACCGCACCACAATCCAGGGGACCACAAATAGGACAGGGGTCCCTACACATGAAAGAAAGGACAGTTACACACAGCATGACTGCACTCTAAAACAAACCGCAGGGTTGCTTCACACATGAAGATCGTTCTGCACATTAATGTCCGTGAGAATATTATAATACTCAATGGTTCATTTTAAATGAGGGGTTCACCTTACAAAAAAGGTCAAGGAATGGCATTTTTAATTGTTTTGGTGCATTTCTCCAGAGGGGGAGCTGAGGATAAACTGGGTTCCTGATTTACATATCATTTGCACGGGTGGAACAGAGGCTCTAAACAAGGTGGGATAGATGCACAAAGGTTTTTGTTGGCTTCTCTGAATTATGACAGGGATCTCTACAAAGTCCTCAGAATAATTCATAATGAAAGAACAGCAGAAGAAGCATAAAATAGAGGGGTACACATACAGTGAGCTGCATAATGTTTTTTTTACAATTTTAGATTTGTAATGAACCAATTCACAGGTGGTTAAAGTGCAGAGCCAAATCAAGAAAAAATATGTCTTTGTCCCAAACATTAACTATCGCTGGTAAAATTCTACATTGTGACACTTGAGGACAGCAGCTATGCTTGGCTAAGCTCCACCCCTGCAATTCGCCACCCTCTACTCCCACATGACCACTGCGAGCTAGGTACTGACCCCAGCCGACGACAAGGTACCCAGAGAAGTAGCTGTTCTCAGAGAACACCATGAGCACCAGGAGGTTGTGCAGGTACAGCCCCTCCACCAGCAGCCAGAAGTAGTTGGCCCCGACGCAGTACTGCATGAGTACCAGGGCCACCCGGCAACCTGACAGAGCCTGGGGTGAGAGGTCAGAGATGGAAGGCTGATCAGTGTCTTCACTCTACACCTCTAGCTAACATATAAACAGGACACACAATGTGCTGGAAGTGTGTTTTTGATGCCGTTTATGTGGATTCATCAAGCAGGAAATGTGTGCATGTGTGTTTATGCCTGAATGCTGTGATGACCTGCTGGGTTGTGGCTGGTGGCTACATTCTTTAGCTAATGTTATTTGGGAAGGGTCATGGACATGACCGTGCTCCAATGGGCTGGAAGAATTTATCAATGGGGAGGGAGGGGGGGCAACTGTAGATGCAGCTTCTTTCATACACATCCCTCATTAAACTCCATGTGGCCTTACCTTGAGTTTAATGAGGGACGACTTTTTAGAACTTTTTAGCTCAATCAGATCCGATCAGATTTTGAAATCCCATATTTTGTGAGCCAGGATCAGACAACTCAGCCAGATTTTGTCCAGGTGTTTCAAAGCAATTCAGGATAGGATCATCCTGATCCAGATTCAGACTTTTCAAGATTACCAGATCCTGATTATCAGTGCTTTAAAGCACTGGAACATTACTGAGAAAGATTATGATTTTCTAACCTTCAAATTATAATATTCAGGGGGCTTTCAAGGTGCAATATGTAACTTTTTGAGTGTCAGTTTTTATGGCCCTACAAATGTAAACAACCTTTTTTTCTTTTTTTTAAACATCTAAAATGATCTTTTAGCTCTGACAGCTCTGGATACAAGGAATAGCAGTTTGAGCCATTTATTAAGAAGAATATAATAAATCATATTTTGCCAAGTATATAACAGCACTTGATTTAAATCATAATAAAAAGCCACATTTTAATCAAAAACAATAAATATAATAGGGCAGCAACAACAAAAAAAATTTCACAGATCCTCTTCATTGAAAGGCAGCTCTAGAGCAGCATCTTCAATGCATGATTTGATGGACTAGTGTCTATTACTTGTAGATAATTGTTTGAAGATTCAAAATTTAATTTATGATTGATATACCATTTGTTGAGATAACTTTATTATGATAAACTTATTATTTGGTTGAATACACTGTTCTGAGAGGTAGGCTAGATGCCTCTGTAAATGTGACAGAAAAAAGTCAATAAAAATTTTGCAACCATTGAGCCTACAAACAATGTATTATTTTAATTTACAAACTCTACCATCTTTTTTATATCAAAATGTATTTTGAAATGAATTGTATACTACAATTCATCCTTCTACTGGGATCAAGGTAATCCTGATTTTTTGGATCAAAATGATACCAATCCTATGTTAAAGTTTCGATTTGATCCAGATTACAGCTAGGATTCAATTACTTGATCTGATCGGATTCCAGAGTGATCCCAATCCTGTTTTTTGGTTTTGAGCTACCCATTTGCAGGATTTAATCCAGTCCGATAGTCAAAATCTGACCAGATCACTTGTGAACTCCTGGGCCCAGATCACTTGTGAACACCTGGGCCCAGATCACTTGTGAACTCTTCGGCCCAGATCACTTGTGAACTCCTGGGCCCAGATCACTTGTGAACTCCTGGGCCCAGATCACTTGTGAACTCCTGGGCCCAGATCACTCGTGAACTCCTGGGCCCAGATCATTCATACTGCGTTCCAACTTGCCTGTTATATTCTCTCTGCCCTCCCAGCACAGCACATGCTACACAGCGCTACATCACGCCACAGACGTGCTGCTCCAAAATGCGTGACTTCACCTTATCGCTCAGCACGTTGGACACGTCGCGGTCGTCCCGGAACTCCGGGGTGTCCCTCCTGAGCAGGGCGTCCCGTGTGAGGATGGAGATTGCTCGCAGGATGAAGGAGATGAAGAGGTTGGTGTGAATGTAATTTCGAGTACACCTCAGCTTCCTAAGACAGAACAGCATCTCTCAGTGGACAAAATAAACTTCTCAGGAGGTGAAACTTTACAAGAGGCCAAACCAAATGTATTATTACTGGGGCTTTTAAACTCCGTCCTAGGACTCCCCTGTGTGTGGTGATTTTGATACATCCAATTTCCTCAAGAAAACATGTGTTCAAGACTTTTTCATTATACTGATAAAATGTTTCAAGTTGACCAGCTGCACACAGCTTCAGTGATGAGAAACCCCACTTATTTTACCTGCCAATCTATAATTCAATAATTTAAAAATGTGACCTCATTCTAAAGGAATCATGTGCCAATGAAGCATGTTACAAATAATGAAAGCATTAGATTTAGCATCAGACAGCATGATTGAAGTCCTGGGTTGTGAATATGGGACAGTTATTCTTCATAGCATGCATAGCTAACATCTGACATAATGTGGCCTCAAGACAGTAAATTACCCCCCAACAGACAGTCTCTAATTAAGATTAGCAATTAACAGCTTGTTACATCTCAGGGCTGCAACTGTGGCTGGACTGTAAACCAGCATACACAGGGGTTCCCCAGAACAGTTTGAAAATCCCTGTCTTAGGAGACAAAGCATTCCACTCAGGAGAAAAACGCAATGATCATTTGAATTCATTCTAATTCCAGCAGCTCTGCTGAGTGGTAACAATTAACTCTGGCACTGTGCAGAGTTGGGCTTCAGTCTGCTGGGATTGCAGTGTGTCATTGCTCACTAGCGACACCAGCTGGTCAATCCAGCGCCTGCAGTCTGCCAGTTAAAAGCTACAGGTGAGATGTCTTCCTCTGACTCACACCAGCGGCAGCCTGATTTGCCAACTGCTATGTGATGAGAAGCGATGGCTGACATCACCCGCCTCAGAGGAGATCCCATGCCTGTCTGCACTGTCTGCACTGTCTGCACTGCCTGCGCTGTCTGCGCTCTCCTCAATGCCTCTCTAAACTCTGTCAATGCCTGTCTGCGCTGTCTGCGCTCTCCTCACTGTCTGTCTGCACTGACTGCGCTCTCCTCACTGTCTGTCTGCACTGACTGCGCTCTCCTCAATGCCTGTCTAAACTCTGTCAATGCCTGTCTGCGCTGTCTGCGCTCTCCTCACTGTCTGTCTGCACTGACTGCGCTCTCCTCAGTGCCTGTCTGTGCTGTCTGTGCTCCCAGACAGCTGGGTGAACCTGTTAGAGCCCCTGCTACACCCAGACACAGACACAGACACAGACACACACACACACACACACACACACAGAAACACAGACACACACAGTCCCATACTGCTATCCTTATGAGGACTTCCCTTTGACTACATACATTCCATAACCTCTAACCCTAACTCTAACTCCAACCACTGCATGCCTAACCTTAACCCCAAGTCCTAACCCTAAAACAGCCTCTTGACCTTGTGGGGACCAGCAAAAGGTCCCGACAAAGATACATTTTCCTTATCTTTCTATCCTTGTGAGGACATTTGGTTCCCACAAAGATAGTATTACAAGTTCACAGACACACACACACACACACACACACACACACACACACAGAAACACAAACAAACACACACACACACACACAGGAATTGGACAGCAGTTTACCTGAAAATCAGCAGGATGACAAGGGCAAGGGTGAGACTGCTGAGTGAGAGGGAATAGCCCACAGTGTACATCACTTTGAAGTAGGCCAAGATCATCATCTGGTTCTCCTGTGGAGAGAAATGCACTTTCATTGATGAAAACATCATTCACTGCAATTCTTTACAAGCCTGCTGAGCGCTCTAGGTCTATTAGACCATAATGAGTCCCCCACCCCCTGGGGGCATCAGCTCTATGATCTGTCAGGGGGCATACTGCCCCTGGGAGCATCAGCTCTATGATCTGTCAGGGGGCATACTGCCCCTGGGAGCATCAGCTCTATGATCTGTCAGGGGACATACTGCCCCTGGGAGCATCAGCTCTATGATCTGTCAGGGGACATACTGCACCTGGGGGCATCAGCTCTATGATCTGTCAGGGGGAATACTGCCCCTGGGGGCATCAGCTCTATGATCTGTCAGGGGGAATACTGCCCCTGGGGGCATCAGCTCTATGATCTGTCAGGGGGCATACTGCACCTGGGGGCATCAGCTCTATGATCTGTCAGGGGGCATACTGCACCTGGGGGCATCAGCTCTATGATCTGTCAGGGGAAATACTGCACCTGGGGGCATCAGCTCTATGATCTGTCAGGGGACATACTGCCCCTGGGAGCATCAGCTCTATTACATTACATTACAGGCATTTAGCAGACGCTCTTATCCAGAGCGACGTACAAGTGCATTGGTTCACGGTGTAGAGGTGCAAAAGAAACACACTAGAGTGAAGTAAGGATCGTAGTGCCAGAAGTGACCACATCGATCAGGACTCCAACCCTGTAGAGTAACCTGTTCAGTAAACAACAATCCTACCAAGTACAAACTAGTACTGGAATTACATTTGCCTAATCAGACAAAACCAACAACAACAACAATCCTGCCAAATAAACTAACATAATCGTATTATCCTAACTAGGTACATTGAGCTAAACTATAGGCTAGGGAGGGGTGGGGAGAGGTGCAGCCTGAAGAGATGAGTCTTTAGTCTGCGTTTGAAGGTGGTAAGATTATCTGCTGTTCTGACCGCCAAGGGGA
This sequence comes from Anguilla rostrata, assembly GCF_018555375.3. Classification (NCBI taxonomy): domain Eukaryota; kingdom Metazoa; phylum Chordata; class Actinopteri; order Anguilliformes; family Anguillidae; genus Anguilla; species Anguilla rostrata. Next base: position 1,528,982 of record NC_057944.1, read on the forward strand.
GGTAATTCCACCAGGGAGGGGCCAGGACAGACAGCAGACGGGAGCGGGAAGTACAGACGCGAAGAGGGGGAGGTGCCAAGCGTCCAGAGGTGGTAGAACGGAGAGGTCTGGCTGGTGTGTAGGGTCTGATGATCCTCTGGATGTACCCTGGTGCTGACCCCTTAGCTGCCTGGTATGCAAGCACCAAGGTCTTAAATTTGATGGTTTGAAGGTCTATGATCTGTCAGGGGTCATACTGCCCCTGGGGGCATCAGCTCTATGATCTGTCAGGGGGCATACTGCACCTGGGGGCATCAGCTCTATGATCTGTCAGGGGGCATACTGCCCCTGGGGGCATCAGCTCTATGATCTGTCAGGGGGAATACTGCTCCTGGGGGCATCAGCTCTATGATCTGTCAGGGGGCATACTGCCCCTGGGGGCATCAGCTCTATGATCTGTCAGGGGGAATACTGCTCCTGGGGGCATCAGCTCTATGATCTGTCAGGGGGCATACTGCCCCTGGGGGCATCAGCTCTATGATCTGTCAGGGGGAATACTGCTCCTGGGGGCATCAGCTCTATGATCTGTCAGGGGGAATACTGGTAGGATATCCCTGGCACTCCAAGAGAGTAAGAGCATCCATTCTATTCACAAAACATCACATTGGCTTCCAAACATAGAAACACACGCACACAAGATCTTCGCTCTTCCCGTTCACAGCCAAGTTTTAAGAACTCCATAGTGGATAATGGACTGCATTTAAATAGATTGGATTTACATAGCACTTTTTTCAGCAACTACAGCTGCACAAAACATCCATCCATCCATTATCTATACCCACTTATCCTGGTCAGGGTCGCGGGGGGTGCTGGAGCCTATCCCAGCGTGCATTGGACGAGAGGCAGGAATATACCCTGGTCAGGCCGCCAATCTATCACAGGGCACACCTATGGGAAATTTAGGGTCTCCAATTAGCCTACCTGCATGTCTTTGGACTGTGGGAGGAAACCGGAGTACCCGGAGGAAACCCATGCGGACACGGGGAGAACATGCTCCACACAGAAAGGCCCCAAGCTGAGATTTGAACCCACAAACCTTTTTGCTGTGAGGCGACAGTGCTACTTACTGCACTTTCAGCATAAGCCTTTACACACACACACACGCACCCTCTCATTCACCCATTCACACACACACACACAAACACACAAACACCCTCTCAATCACCCATTCACACACCCTCACACAGCAGCAGGCAGCCATCCAAGGCACCAACCAGCTCAACAGGAGCAATTAGAGGTTAGGTGTCTTTCTCAAGGATACTTTAACATGTTTTGTCCACTTTAACATGTTTGAGAGGGCCAACTCTCTGATTGGCTGATGACCGCTCCAGAGCTAATGTTGCCCAAGATTAAATCAGATTTTTCCCCATAAAATTTAAAACCATTTCTTTGTCAAGTGAAGGCCTTGATTCTAGATGCAGACACATTTGACTCTTTCACTAGGCTCAAATGCTGGGAGTTGTGACAAGTCAATAGTCACTTTCACACATGAAGCAGGTAACTTTGCCTGACTAAGTTTTCCGGCAATGCTAGTGGCTTCTCTTGTTCACAACAACCAGTGACTGTCCATAATTTTAACGTGTTGACAGCATTCACACATGACGGTGCCAATAATCGCGCTCAGAACAAGCAGCAGTCAAATAAAACAGCTAACAATGGGACGGAAGCAGACCAAGAGCTTAACTAAGACATTACTGGCAAGGTCAGATTTTAACTTTTGTCCACTAGCAAGTGAAGCTAAGCCAAATGTTAAGTAGCTGGCAAAGGAAAAAGTGAATACAATCTAACATCCTGCCACATTTTAATGAGCATGTATGACTACACCTATGGGAATTTGGAAAATATTTCATAAGTATCGTAGATGTAACACTGTGTTAGCCAGCTAGTGTAGCTAGTTAGTAAGGTATCATTTATTTGGCCTATATACTTTGCTTACTTTCTTATGTTTTTGCAGTGGTAAGAAGCAATGTAGCTGGAAGGATGTGTTAGCAAGGACTGAGGTTTTCCTGCTTCATCCGTTAATGTTATGATTGGCCTCATTAATGCTGAAACTGAACTTCTCTGTCAATCTTGCTTTGTCTTGAATGGGTAAACTGCCAGAGCAAGTTACCTGCAATGCCGACTTGAACAGTAAAGTTCCATAGCATTTTGGGGAAAGGCTGCAGATTTGAAAGGGTAAATTAAATTATACTAATGAAGTGTGATCAAGTGCTGGTTCTGTTAGAATGTATGATGAGTTATAATGTGTTTTGAGGTGTGGGTTCTGTCCTTTTGAAGTTCTATTTAACTCAGCTTTCCCTTCAGGGCGATTCCATTTGAGCTAAATGCTCTGGGGATACAGCAAACACAGAACAGGTGTGTGCTAAGGACACACAAACACCAGCAGACACAATGATTCCTTCATCAGGATCTCCCAAAGGTTTCTTACTGAAAGATATTTGCTCTTCCAAATGTTTGGTTATGACAGTGTTCCTGTGCACTGGCTGTGCTGGGGCCTTTCTCTGGCTGTGCTGGGGCCTTTCTCTGGCTGTGCTGAGGCCTTTATCTGGCTGCTGGAGGCCTTTCTCTGGCTGTGTTGGGGCCTTCTCTGGCTGTGCTGAGGCCTTTCTGGCTGGCTGGAGGTGGGAGGCCTTTCTGGCTGTGTGCCTGGAGGCCTTTCTCTGGCTGCTGGAGGCCTTTCTCTAGCTGTGCTGGGGCCTTTCTCTGGCTGTGCTGAGGCCTTTATCTGGCTGTGCTGAGGCTTTTCTCTGGCTGCTGGAGGCCTTTCTCTGGCTGTGCTGGGGCCTTTCTCTGGCTGTGCTGGAGGCCTTTCTCTGGCTGCTGGAGGGAGGCCTTTCTCTGGCTGTGCTGAGGCCTTTCTCTGGCTGTGCTGGAGGCCTTTCTCTGGCTGTGCATGGAGGCCTTTTTCTGCTGCTGGAGGAGGACTTTCACTGGTGTGGAGGTTTTTAGCTGTGTTGGTGGTTTTGGCTGTGTGGGCCGTCCGTCCGACCGTCCTGTGACCTTTTTTCTGGCTGCTGGAGGGACTTTCTGTGGCCATGTGTTGGGCTTTCTTGGCTTGCTGAGGCCTTTCTCTGGCTGTGCTGAGGCTTTTCTCTGGCTGCTGGAGGCCTTTCTCTGGCTGTGCTGGAGGCCTTTATCTGGCTGCTGGAGGCCTTTCTCTGGCTGTGCTGGAGGCCTTTCTCTGGCTGTGCTGGAGGCCTTTTTCTGGCTGCTGGAGGGAGGCCTTTCTCTGGCTGTGTTGGGGCCTTTCTCTGGCTGTGCTGAGGCCTTTCTCTGGCTGTGCTGGAGGCCTTTTTCTGGCTGCTGGAGGGAGGCCTTTCTCTGGCTGTGTTGGGGCCTTTCTCTGGCTGTGCTGAGGCCTTTCTCTGGCTGTGCTGGAGGCCTTTCTCTGGCTGCTGGAGGCCTTTCTCTAGCTGTGTTGGGGCCTTTCTCTGGCTGTGCTGAGGCCTTTCTCTGGCTGTGCTGGAGGCCTTTTTCTGGCTGCTGGGGCCTTTCTCTGGCTGCTGGAGGGAGGCCTTTCTCTGGCTGTGTTGGGGCCTTTCTCTGGCTGTGCTGAGGCCTTTCTCTGGCTGTGCTGGAGGCCTTTCTCTGGCTGTGCTGGGGCCTTTCTCTGGCTGTGCTGGGGCCTTTCTCTGGCTGTGCTGAGGCCTTTCTCTGGCTCTCATGAGCAAGATGACAGTGATGTGCATTCAGGCCTGTCAACAGCACAGCGGATGCATATTAAATTCTTCAGCTGAAGGAGTGGAGCCAGCTGGTTTGAGTTTTATGGTTCAAGTGGTTTTACATATAAGTGGTGCCGATCCGCTCCAAACCCACGTCCCTATTGCACTTTTGTTCAGAAGTGGAACATCGTGGGGGCAGGAGAACTATCCTGTGGACCAAAGGGATGTGTTTTTGGATCCCAGATGGCAGTTTTCCACCATTGAACAAGGGACTCTCATCTGCATTGCATCTACAGACATCTACATATACAGCTGGTTAATGTGCTAAACCAGTTATTGTGAAGATATATCTGTCAAAAGTTATCACAAATATTAGATGTCCTACTAAGGACATAAATAACTCAATGTAATATTCAAAATTGCATCTATAAAAATAAAGGGATTACTGTTTTTACTTACTCTTTTAGTTGTCATTCATGCTCTGTTGACGATGCGTTATACGTATATATGTCCAAAATGCTAATAGATGGTTCATGTCCACTAAACCAGTAATCCCAGCTAGCCAGCAGACTAATCTCCAGCAGGCCCTCCCCTTGTTGAGCACACAATGCAGTCCCATAAACGGTCCGATCGTCTCTCGGCCTGCTGCGGTTGCTCAGTTAGCCGTACCTGTGCGGTTTGCTGGCTGTCGTCCGCGCTACACTGGGAGTGGTCCCGCCAGGTGAGGCTGGTGCTGTTGGTGGCCCACCGCCCGTCCGGCCCACACTCACGGAGCACGAAGCCATGACGCACTGCAGAGGCCGGGGGCGGAGTCAGTCATCAAGGGAAATCATCATCATTCTAGAACACCGCATCCCGCCATTTACTGTAGGTACCAATGAAACGTCCATCCTGCGGGTACCTTGATCGTGCCAGGGGAGGTACCAGGGGCACGGAACTCGGACCGTCGTGTTGGGCTGTCCGTCAGTCCAGCAGGCGTACATGTCAAACATACGGCGACAGAATAACCCTGGAGGGGAAGAGCATGCGGGAGGCCATGTTAAAACGCAATGGGGGGGGGGGGGGAGGAAACACGCACATGTTGCTGATGTCACATATTGCATCTTGCCACCATTTGCACAGAACATGCCAGTGGCATCATAACATATTGTACGTCCGTTCTATATGAATTCCAGCTTCATGACTCCACTATAAGAAAGAGACTGGGTAAAAATGGGATTCATGGGACAATAGCAAGGCAGAAGCTACTGCTCACCAAGAGAAACATCAATGCCTGTCTCGGATTTGAAAAAAAAAGCAACTGGATGATCCCCAAGCCTTTCGGGATAATGTTCTATGGACACATGAGTCAAAACTGGAACCTTTTGGACGACACAGGTTCCATTATATCTGGAGTTAAGCAAATACAGCATTTTACAGTAAGAACATCATACCAGCAGTCAAATATGGTGGTGGTGTGGGGATGGATGCTTTGCTTGGGACCTTGATGACTTGGCATTAAGGAGCAATTAAGTCTGCTCTGTACCAGAAAGTTCTTATAGAGAATATCTGGTCATCTGACTGTGAGCTGAAGTGTGATTTGTTTTTCAGCAAGACAGTGATCTACATCTGAATGGCTAAAAAAAAAAAGCGAAGTTTCTACAAAGAAGAGTGAGCAAAAATTCCTCCACAGCGATTTGTAAGACTGATATGAAATTATAGGAAGCATTTGGTTCCTGTTATTGCTGCTAAAGGTGGTGCAACCAGTTCAAGGGGAGAATTATTTTTCACATGGGTGATGAGGGTGTTTGATAACTTTTTCATTTAAAAAAATCGTTTTGTGTCTACTCAGGTTCCCTTTGTCTAATATGACATTTTGTCTGAAGATCTGAAACCGTGTGACAAATATGCAATAATAGAGGAAATCAGGAAGGGGCCAAATACTTCTACAGCACTGTACGCACAGCAATTACATGTTGTGTTAATCCACAGTCTGAATGACTGAATGGTTCAGTGTTGCCTTTCCAAACCCTTCCTTGTGCAAGCCCCCAGCAGGGTATTATATCAGCGCAGAGCCTCTCCTAATGTGCCCCAGTGCCTGGCCGAATGAGCCAAGGCGTACAGCTACAAGCACAGGGAGCTCACGTGCGCAACTGTGACTCCACAGGAGATAAATGAGCATCTTCTGAAGTTCATCTTCAAAAAAGGATTTTCAGTTAACAGCAAGGTCATGTATTCGAAGTGGTCTGTGCAGCAGTAAAGATGAAATAAAGGCTATAAAGACAGCACTGCAGAAACAACAGAAACCTGACAATATGCAATCTAGGTCCAACAATTATATTCTATGGTGCTTCAACATGATCTTGGATGCTGAATTTCCATTAATTCTTTGGCAGGATAACTCATGTATTTCATCCTGAGTAACGATCATTCACTGCCAAAATGTCCTGAGTTCACCCTTCTTTCTTACTTGAGAATAAGCTGAGCTCATTGCAGAGTCATCCTTCAACAGCTTAGTTTAAAGTTTAAATGAGCGAATGTATGGCAGATACGTAATTAATCTGAATATCATCGAGTTCTGTGTTACTAAAAACTGGCTTAGGTTTAGATTCCAAACCTCAGGCCAATTTCACTGCCAATGTCCAATTTGGTTTCTGTATTCCTGGGGGAGTCCTTATCAGTCAGTCAGTCAGGCTAAGAGGGAGAAACTGATTAATGCCCTTGAGCATAGAAGCGCCTCAGCCCGAAGGTATGTCACGCACTGTGCAGCCTCCCTACTATCTGAAAACGTCACTGCAGATAAAAGCATTTTGAATTACAAAGATGTACAATATACTGTGTCTCCCAAAAGAAAACATTCAAATTATGATACCCTGACTTTATCTCCGCCAAGCACTGACAAAAATAACTTTATTTATGCAGTGCTGTCCATGCAGTTTCAAAAGAATTTTCCATATGAAACAAAAATGAATAAAGAAAAAGGCAAACTTATTTAAACACAACAACAAACATGAAAACAGACAAAGAAAGGCAATCAGTACAATAATCAAGCCATTAAATGAGGTTATAATAGCTAGTCAGGGATAAAGTGATACACAACTCAAAGTGAGACACAAAAATGTGTTTTTACAAGAGCAGAATGTTTCGCACTGATGTTTTCAGGCTTAGAAACCTGCAGTGTGAGGGTAAGGTGGCCTCTGGTTTCCGGCTGAATAGTAGGAACGTGTAGTAGCCTTTGTTTGATGACTTAAGAGCACATCAAGAGAACTGCATCTGCACTGCACTGTGTAACATTACAGTAGTGCTGTAAAAGCAATCAATAAGATCTTAAAATCAGGTCTACCCATAGACCTACTGGCTGACCAAGGACTGGGGTAATGTGAATGTTTTAAGAAGCCTGGCAGTAGAATTTTGAACCACTGGAGCCAAGATAAACCCATAAAAACATCAGATGAGTACAGGTCACTGCAATAATCCTACCACAGCCTACTGAAGGTGCTATGCCCCCTGTCTTGAGTTTGTGTTTACATTTGTCTCTGTTGCGTATGTGTATTTGTCTTTCTGGTATGTCATCTGATTGGCCGTTTCCGTCTGGTTTCTTTGCTGATTAGATCTTGTGTGTGACTGCTGACTCGTTCCCTTCGACTCTGATTCTTGCCTTAGCCCTTCTAGTTGGTTTGCCCCATGGTTTTGCTCTGTGATTTGATTCGGGTTCTCACATAGTCCCTCTGCTTGTTTGCTGATTGGATTTCGTGTTTGACCGTACGCTCGTTCTCAGCCTTGACTCTCGTTTTGCCCTCTGCTCATTGTATAGTACCCGATTAGTTTCTGGAGACTTAATAATCCGTGGAGAATACGCTATTTCGTCTTTTGGTTTCAGACTATTGGCTAACTGTCCGAAGTTCAGAGTTCAATGCTGCCTGTGCCCAGTACCCTTCGAAGACTAGCCAGCTTTCAGTTAGATTTGGGTAGGCAGATAGGGGTTACTGGTCAGGTTGCAGTACGTTTCCCTACCCATTTCCCTTATCATTCACCCTGTTGCGCACAGCCTGACCCAGACCAGGTCATAACAAAGGGAAAACATGGATAACCGCTATAGATTTATTAGCTGGAAGTAGCATGTCTGTAAAGCCTTCATAATGAGATTTATCAAACCTTAAATCAGGATGACACCAAGGTTGTGTTCTGATTTATATTTGTGATGCAAGATCTATGCACAGTATTAATTTGTCTCATTTATGTAACTATAATTTTTATGAGGTCCATTCTAGGCTGTCATTTGTGGATACATAAGCCAAATGTCCACATTGATCCACACTGATTAAAAAAAGAGGCAAGCACTGGAATACCAGTATGGAAATCCAACTGAGTAATTTCAGAGTTGACCAATCCAAGCAGGTTTATAAGCTTTCATTTAAACGTATCTTTACTTTAAATCTTTTAAGCTTATGTCTTAAAGACCTCCTTGATTATTTTATTCTGGCCTTGCTCCTAGAACGTTTCAGAGCGTTGTTTCTGTGCTACCTGAGGGGGTGGGGTCCACGCTCATTTTCAGCAGGCATTCAGTCCGATATTTGCTCCATTCCTCCACGGTGTCTTTCACGGTCTTCCCGGCCGTAAGCTGTGGGTCAGAACAGCAGAGTGTGATCAAACTGACGCCAGGGTCACGGTCCACACGGGCCGTCCCGGGTTTAAGACACGCTGGTCAGTGTTAGCATGTGACGTGTCTCAGTGTACACGCAACTCTACGGTCCCTACTCCCTCACCCCATAACTCACATCCGCGCCCTGCTGTGAACATTAGCCACATCGCTCTGTGATCGCAGGTAATAAATGACGGAGGAGATGGAGAGGAGACAGGCGTCTCCTGGGGTGATTTAAGACAGCGCTGCTTCATTTGCTTCCATTAATAACACCTGCAAGGGGCATTAAAACATAATCAATGTCACTCTGCCACTGTAACAACTATCAAATGACCTTAACTTGGGAAGGCATCCTTCAAATTGAAATCCTCCTCAAAGTGCAAATGAAATAACAAAACCCAAGATATATCTCTGTTTGCAATTGAGTGGATTTATCAAGCATTATTATAATATATCTGCTTCAGTTACCCTCATCAGGAAGAGCTTAATATCCACTTAAATAGGTTTGGCCTGGATGGTGACATGCGTCACCACACCCCTCTGAATTGATATTACTATAGACCTCTGTGATTAGTCTATTTTACCAGCTAACTACCCCTGACTGTAACCTGCCCAGCCCATTTTGCTCTGCTAGATCCCTCATATCTGCGACCATCCATTCCATCTTATCTATGACACCAGGCAGGCCAGTAGGGAGCGAGGAGTGGGCTCGTCCACGGGCAGGCCAGTAGGGAGTGGGGAGTGGGCTCGCCCTCGGGCAGGCCAGTAGGGAGTAGGCTCGCCCTCAGGCGGGCCAGTAGGGAGTGGGGCGTGGGCTCACCCTCGGGCAGGCCAGTAGGGAGTGGGCTCACCCTCAGGCAGGCCAGTAGGGAGTGGGCTCGCCCTCAGGCAGGCCAGTAGGGAGTGGGCTCACCCTCGGGCAGGGCAGTAGGGAGTGGGCTCGCCTTCGGGCAGGCCAGCAGGGAGTGGGTTCGCCCTCAGGTGGGCCAGTACGGAGTGGGGAGTGGGCTCGCCCTCAGTTGGGCCAGTAGGGAGTGGGTTCGCCCTCGGGCAGGCCAGTAGGGAACGGGGAGTGGGCTCACCCTCGGGCAGGCCAGTAGGGAACGGGGAGTGGGCTCACCCTCAGGTGGGCCAGTAGGGAGTGGGTTCGCCCTCGAGCAGGCCAGTAGGGAGTGGGCTCACCCTCGGGCAGGCCAGTAGGGAGTGGGGAGTGGGCTCGCCCTCAGGTGGGCCAGTAGGGAGTGGGTTCGCCCTCGAGCAGGCCAGTAGGGAGTGGGGCGTGGGCTCACCCTCGGGCAGGCCAGTAGGGAGTGGGCTCACCCACGGGCAGGCCAGTAGGGAGTGGGGAGTGGGCTCGCCCTCAGGCAGGCCAGTAGGGAGTGGGCTCGCCCTCGGGCAGGCCAGTAGAGAGTGGGCTCGCCCTCGGGCAGGCCAGTTGGGAGTGGGGAGTGGGCTCACTCTTGAGCAGGCCAGTAGGGAGTGGGCTCGCCCTCAGGCAGGCCAGTTGGGAGTGGGGAGTGGGCTCACTCTTGGGCAGGCCAGTATGGAGTGGGCTCGCCCTCGGGCAGGCCAGTAGGGAGTGGGGCGTGGGCTCACCCTCGGGCAGGCCAGTAGGGAGTGGGTCTCGCCCTCGAGCAGGCCAGTAGGGAGTGGGGCGTGGCTCACTCGGGCAGGCCAGTAGGGAGTGGGCTCACCCACGGGCAGGCCAGTAGGAGGGGGGTGGGCTCGCCCTCAGGCAGGCCAGTAGGGAGTGGGCTCGCCCTCAGGCAGGCCAGTTGGGAGTGGGGAGTGGGCTCACTCTTGGGCAGGCCAGTAGGGAGTGGGCTCGCCCTCAGGCAGGCCAGTAGGGAGTGGGCTCGCCCTCGGGCAGGCCAGTAGGGAGTGGGCTCGCCCTCGGGCAGGCCAGTAGGGAGTGGGCTCGCCCTCAGGCAGGCCAGTAGGGAGTGGGCTCGCCCTCGGGCAGGCCAGTAGGGAGTGGGGAGTGGGCTCGCCCTCGGGCAGGCCAGTAGGGAGTGGGCTCGCCCTCAGGCAGGCCAGTAGGGAGTGGGCTCGCCCTCGGGCAGGCCAGTAGGGAGTGGGGAGTGGGCTCGCCCTCAGGCAGGCCAGTAGGGAGTGGGCTCGCCCTCGGGCAGGCCAGTAGGGAGTGGGGAGTGGGCTCGCCCTCGGGCAGGCCAGTGGGGAGTGGGCTCACTCTTGGGCAGGCCAGTAGGGAGTGGGCTCGCCCTCAGGCAGGCCAGTAGGGAGTGGGTTCGCCCTCGGGCAGGCCAGTAGGGAGTGGGCTCGCCCTCAGGCAGGCCAGTAGGGAGTGGGGAGTGGGCTCGCCCTCGGGCAGGCCAGTAAGGAGTGGGCTCGCCCTCAGGCAGGCCAGTAGGGAGTGAGCTTGCCCACGGGCAGGCCAGTAGGGAGTGGGCTCGCCCTCAGGCAGGCCAGTAGGGAGTGGGCTCGCCCTCAGGCAGGCCAGTAGGGAGCAGGCTCACCCTGGATATCTAATTTTTTCTCACCACCCTTTGAGTGTTTTTCTTCTCACTGAGGGTTTTTTTTTTGTTTGTCTGTTTGGTTTTGTAACTGAAATGCTTGCTTTTTGGGGTTAAGGCCTTGATTTTTGCCCAATTTTGTATTTCTTAAGAAAAGCGTCTTTGTAGCAGTATCTCTGTGAAAAGTTCTCTACAAATGAATTGAATTGAATGGAATTTACTGCAATCTGACTCGAGCCCGACGGGACCTGACACAGTGTCTGGTTTCAGACCGCGTTCAGCTCGCTTTTTCCCCCAGGGACAATTTCGGGCTTGGTTCAGGTTCGGGTTTGTTTTCTATTAAGTGAAAATAAATTATTACCCTAACTGCATTTTTATTTCAAGAAATAAAGTTCTTTTAACTTGTTTTGCACAGTCGACAGGCTTTTTTAGTCCATGTCTAAGTTTACAAAGAGAGAACTTCTTAAACTTCTTAAAATTCAAGAAGTGGCTTTGTTGTAGAAATATTATAACCTTTCTGTGACAACAGATAAAAAGCTCACTGGCCACGTACAGTGTAGGGATTGCAATGCTGTTCTGACCTATGATAGCAAGAAAACTGATTCTACTGAACTTAAGAGATACCATCCAAGAAATAGCAGAAACCTTGTTGGCAGTGAAGGCACTAGTGAGATATGTAAGCTAAAGCAAACATGTCTGGTAAGCCAGCTGACAAACACTGGATGTGATCAGTGCTTGATCACTATTAACCAGTAAGTCAAGCAGTTTATTTGTTAATCACACTGCTCTGCTGATGGGTCGCTGTGCCTTGGTAAGCTGTGTAGCTACTGTTTACTGTCCCATATGGAAATAAAATACAGCCAATTGCACTCTGATAATTATTGCTATAACTGAACTGAAGCGAGCAAAGCATTGAAAACCGCGCCCGTGAGCGATTTCGGTTTCGGGTTGGGCTGGTTAGGGTTAGGCCCAAATTTGGCAGTACCAGTCGGGCTTGGTCCGGTTGGGTCTCAAAAGTCGCAGGTACGAGTCGGATTCGGGCTTAAATTTCAAGCCCATGCAGACCTCTACAAATAACCCTATTTTTCTCAGAGAGTGGGGTCAGTTTAAATAGGCGAAGGGTTACTGTGTTTATTGCTTCATTAGCTCCCAATTATGCGTCCTGCAGTAAGTGACCATTGTGTTAGTTTCTGGAACAGTCCATGTTAGGTGAGGGGCAGGCCCTAGGCCTGTCCTTACCTGTGTTCTGCACAGGATGAAGACAGTGAGGAAGACAGCGGTAGGATGTGCCCACATCGCTGAGGTGGGCACTGGGGTGGGGGGCGGGGCCGGATCCACCTAGAGGCGTGGCATCACCGCAGCGGCCCGGCCCGAGTGGCTCGAACCCTGGCCATGCCTCAGGAGTCTGACCCACAGCCAACGGCCTGCAAACACACAGACACGCATACATTACATTACATTACATTACCTTACATTACAGGCATTTAGCAGACGCTCTTATCCAGAGCGACTTACACAACACTTTCTATAGCATTTACACTGCATCCATTTACACAGCTGGATATGTACTGGAGCAATTAAGCAGGTATGTGCCTTGCAAAGGGGTACAACGTGTCCTACCTGGGAACTGAACCTGTGGTCTTTAGGTTACAGAACCAGTTCCTTATCCATTACACTACACTGCTGCCCAAGCGCACACGCACACACGCAGGCATGCAAACACACACACATACACGCACACACACACACATGCACGCACACACGCACACCAATGCAAACACACACACATACACGCACACACACGCACACACACACACATACACGCACACATGCACACACATGCAAACACACACACATACACGCACACGCATGCAAACACACACACACACATACACGCCCACCAATGCAAACACGCACACACACGCACACACACACACATACACGCACACATGCACACACATGCAAACACACACAAACACGCACACACACGCACGCACACACATGCACACATACACACACACGCACACACATGCAATCACACATACACACACACGCACACACATGCAATCACACAGACACACACACGCACACACGCACGCATGAAAACACACACACATACACGCACACACACGCACACACACACACATACATGCACACACATGCAAACACACACACATACACGCACACACACACACACATACACGCACACACACATGCATGCAAACACACATACACGCCCACCAATGCAAACACGCACACACACGCACACACACACACACATACACGCACACATGCACACACATGCAAACACACACATACACGCACACACACGAACACACGCACGCATGCAAACACACACACACATACACGCACACACGCACGCATGCAAACACACACACAAACACGCACACACTCACACACACACACATGCAAACACACACACATACACGCACACACGCCCACCAATGCAAACACACACACATACACGCACACACACGCACACATGCAAGCACGCACTCACACATGCGCACACATATGCGCACACACGCACAAACACACACACACCCACACACACATGCGCACACACAAACACACCCACACATGCAAACAAACACGCACACGCACACACGCACACATGCAAACACACACACACACACACGCACACACGCACACGCACACGCACACACACACACATGCAAACACACACACACATGCAAGCACGCACTCACACATGCGCACACACCCACACACACATGCGCACACACAAACACACCCACACACGCAAACAAACACGCACCCACACGCATGCACACACACACAAACACATGTTATATAATTTACACGCTGTGTTCTATGGCCCATTCTTCATGCTATGTACAAACAACAATTCGGGAATTTGAACCCACATTCCAGACCAATTCACAACTTGTCAGCTGACCCTATAATCACAAGGAAGCCCAGAGATTCCTCAGCCTCAAAAAGCCATTCATCCGGGCTTTATGCATGACTATGGTTTACTTGGTTATACTAATGATCCTCTATTACTTGTGTATATTTTACAAATGGTTGATGTTGTTTATTTTATTTTCAGACAGGGCCAAGGGACAGCAGAGAGAACATTTCCATGAGGACGTTTAGGCTGTTCTGAAGGAATGGGGGATCGGGTGGTGTTCTAACAAACTCAGCACCACCCCATGCATTCAACGCTGTCATGATGTATGAGCTTCTCATTTTTCAACATCAAACATTACAGCATTTGACCTGGAAGGAGGCAAAGAGTCAGAAAGACTATGTGAAGATTAGGAGTTCTCTGTTGACGCCTGGGAGGTAAAGTCTGCAGTCATAAAATGCTTCAATTTCATGCCAGGTTTGGACTTCAACTCCCAATATCACCCCTGAGAAATAAACGTAATTTCTCTGTACACACATGCAAGACAGTATGCACTTCCGGTTTTATTTTATTATAATACTAATATCTGTCACCATAAACTAATCAGTTAGTAAAAAAAAATATGATAAAGTCTCAGACTGCTAAAGCAAAAAAGCAGCTGGGTTTCCTGAATGTCTCAGTTAGTTGACAAAACAATGGGACACCTCTGGCCTCATTTCCCTGGGAATAAGGTCGGTTAAACAGAGCTGAGGTGTTCTGGGAGGACATTACATTTGCTTTTTCCAACAATGACTCAGACACCCACATACTGCCAGCTACATTCAGACTGCCGGCTACAGACTTCCACCTACATTAAGACTGCCCGCTACAGACTGTCAGTTACATTCAGACTGCCAGCTACAGACTGCCAGCTACATTCAGACTGCCAGCTACAGACTGTCAGCTACATTCAGACTGCCTGCTACAGACTGCCAGCTACAGACTGTCAGCTACATTCAGACTGCCTGCTACAGACTGCCAGCTACAGACCGCCCGCTACATTCAGACTGCCTGCTACAGACTGCCAGCTACAGACTTCCCGCTACATTCAGACTGCCTGCTACAGACTGCCAGCTACAGACTGACAGCTACAGACTGCCAGCCACATTCAGACCGCCAGCTACAGACTGCCAGATACATTCAGACTGCCAGCTACAGACTGCCAGCTACATTCAGACTGCCTGCTACAGACTGCCAGCTACAGACTTCCCGCTACATTCAGACTGCCTGCTACAGACTGCCAGCTACAGACTGACAGCTACAGACTGCCAGCCACATTCAGACTGCCAGCTACAGACTGCCAGCTACATTCAGACTGCCAGCTACAGACTGCCAGCTACATTCAGACTGCCAGCTATAGACTGCCAGCTACATTCAGACTGCCTGCTACAGACTGCCAGCTACATTCAGACTGCCAGCTACAGACCGCCAGCTACATTCAGACTGCCAGCTACAGACTGCCAGCCACATTCAGACCGCCAGCTACAGACTGCCAGCTACATTTAGACTGCCAGCTACAGACTGTCAGCTACATTCAGACTGCCAGCTACAGACTTCCAGCTACATTCAGACTGCCAGCTACAGACTGCCAGCTACATTCAGACTGCCCGCTACAGACCGCCAGCCACATTCAGACCGCCAGCTACAGACTTCCAGCTACATTCAGACTGCCAGCTACAGACTACCCGCTACAGACTTCCCGCTACATTCAGACTGTCAGCTACAGACTGCCAGCTACATTTAGACCGCCAGCTACAGACTGTCAGCTACATTCAGACTGCCAGCTACAGACTGCCAGCTACATTCAGACCGCCAGCTACAGACTGCCAGCCACATTCAGACCGCCAGCTACAGACTGCCAGCTACATTCAGACTGCCCGCTACAGACTTCCAGCTACAGACTTCCCGCTACATTCAGACAGTCAGCTACAAACTGCCAGCTACATTCAGACTGTCAGCTACAGACTGTCAGTCACATACTGACAGCTACATTCAGACTCTCAGCTACAGACTGCCAGCTACATTCAGACTGCCAGCTATAGACTTCCAGCTACAGACTGCCAGCTACAGACTGACAGCTACATTCAGACTGCCTGCTACAGACTGCCAGCTACAGACTGACAGCTACAGACTGCCAGCCACATTCAGACCGCCAGCTACAGACTGCCAGCTACATTCAGACTGCCAGCTACAGACTGCCAGCTACATTCAGACTGCCAGCTACATTCAGACTGCCTGCTAAAGACTGCCAGCTACAGACTTCCCGCTACATTCAGACTGCCAGCTACAGACTGCCAGCTACATTCAGACTGCCAGCTACAGACTGCCAGCCACATTCAGACCGCCAGCTACAGACTGCCAGCTACATTTAGACTGCCAGCTACAGACTGTCAGCTACATTCAGACTGCCAGCTACAGACTGCCAGCTACATTAAGACTGCCAGCTACAGACTGCCAGCTACATTCAGACTGCCCGCTACAGACTGCCAGCCACATTCAGACCGCCAGCTACAGACTGCCACCTACATTCAGACTGCCAGCTACAGACTACCCGCTACATTCAGACTGTCAGCTACAGACTGCCAGCTACATTTAGACCGCCAGCTACAGACTGTCAGCTACATTCAGACTGCCAGCTACAGACTGCCAGCCACATTCAGACCGCCAGCTACAGACTGCCAGCTACATTCAGACTGCCCGCTACAGACTTCAGCTACAGATTCCCGCACATTCAGACGTCAGCTACAGACTGCCAGCTACATTCAGACTGTCAGCTACAGACTGTCAGTCACATACTGACAGCTACATTCAGACTCTCAGCTACAGACTGCCAGCTACATTCAGACTGCCAGCTATAGACTTCCGGCTACAGACTGCCAGCTACAGACTGCCAGCTACATACTGACAGCTACATTCAGACTGTCAGCTACAGACTGCCAGCTACATTCAGACTGTCAGCTACAGACTGTCAGTTACATTCAGACTGCCTGCTACAGACTGCCAGCTACATTCAGACTTCCAGCTACAGACTGCCAGCCACATTCAGACTGCCAGCTACAGACTGTCGGCCACATTCAGACTGCCAGCTACAGACTTCCGGCCACATTCAGACTTCCAGCTACAGACTGCCAGCTACAGACTGTCAGCTACATTCAGACTGCCAGGTACAGACTGCCAGCTACATTCAGACTGGCAGCTACAGACTGCCAGCTACATTCAGACTGACAGCTACAGACTGCCAGCTACATTCAGACTGACAGCTACAGACTGACAGCTATATTCAGACTGCTTTTCCAAACAATGACTCAGATACCTGCAGTACTGTGTGTGGTCTGTTGGATGTAAAATGGTCATTTGCCCTCCTGTAGTAGGGAGTGGCCTGTAGGGTGTAAAATACTCACCAGATAAAAATGATTTTTTTATCCGGTGAGTATTTTATTTATAATTTATAATGACTGAATCTCAAATAGGAAAACATAAAGCTTCATTTGATCATTTTCATTTTGGCAAATGCATTTTCTTTCATTTACATAAATAGTGCAATTGTTTTCTTTTTCATTTTAATAAATAAAAAAGATACTTATTTTGTCATATGAACCCAAGAAATTAACATGCATTCATCAAGATGATGACCAAAACATGAGATGGTAAAGACACTGATTTCCCATCCTTGGGTATTGAAGTAATCTTGTATTTTTCCTGACCTGTATCCAATTCTATGCCTTAAAGACAGATGATACTGCAACAAATGTGTCTGGAGGTTTACATTACATTACATTACATTACAGGCATTTGGCAGACGCTCTTATCCAGAGCGACGTACAACAAAGTGTATAACCATAACCAGGAACAAGTGTGTCGAAAACCCTAGAGAGAAGTACCGGTCCAAGTGCAGGGAACAAACGCATAGTTCAACTTGGACTCTGAAGGTTAAACTGTTTAACACTAACACAAACGAGAACAGCAACAACGCAGTCTATGCAAAAATACAAGCAGTAGTTAAGGTGCATAAACTAAGTCACCTACAAAACAGCTACCTAGTTACAACCCTAAGCTTACAGTCGTTTACAGGGAGGTAGGGAGGGATGGGGAGAGGTGCAGCCTGAAGAGGTGAGTCTTCAGTCGTCGCTTGAAGTGGGTCAGTGTCTCAGCTGTTCTGACCTCCACGGGGAGGTCGTTCCACCATCGTAGGGCCAGAACAGACAGGAGACGTGTTCGGGAAGCGCAGGTGCGAAGAGGGGGAGGTGCCAGGCGTCCTGAGGTAGCAGAACGGAGGGATCTGGCTGGCATGTAGGGTTTGAATATCTTGTGGAGGTATGCTGGGGTTGATCCCTTGACTGCCTGGTATGCTAGGACCAATGTTTTAAATTTGATGCGAGCTATAACAGGCAGCCAATGGAGGGTAGTGAGCAGGTTTAACGGCCTCAGTTGCCAATTTTGCATTCTTCAATGTTACTTTGGCCTACAGAAACTCTAGAGTTTTTAGTTATCAAACCACTGAATGACAACACAAAAACTAGGATTTTCTGGGGAGCATCAGATGGCCTAATAAGGCTGAATACTTAAAATAGATGTCATGTTTTGAACAAAACCAGGTTTGTACGTATGATCACCATTAAATAAACAGCAGTTGGTTTATTCAAAGTAAATTCTTCCCTTGAGCTAAAGCAACAGTGTGAAGATGCTTTAAGTTTACACAGAGATCATAATGGCTCTAAATCTGTGCCTGAATAATGAAAATCAGCAGTGCTGTCATTTGAATTTCAAAGAATCTCCTTCCTCAAAGAAAATGTTTATGCTAATTTTAAAGAGGGTCTGATCACAACTTGCTGAACCAGGACACTGTGAGAGAATGACTGAACCTGTTTGCTCATGCAGTAGTGAATTTAATCCCAAATGAGATAAACATTAAGAGAGAGTATTTCAACTCATACTTCATTTATACAGCAGAAGTCCCATAAATGTTTACAAAGAGGAAAAACAATGGCATGAAAATATGTATATGTCCAAATCTGTACAGATAGGTTGTGGATAAAATTTTTCATGTGTGGAAACATGAGCCAAACTGTGCAAATGCTAAATATGAAATATGCTGTTTTTTGGCCAAAACAAAAAGCACAACTTTACAAGGGCAATTGTACATCACAAGTTCAAGCTAGGGACAGGTCTCTTTTTTCAAACAGTATCCCCAAGCCAGCAATAAGATCCACCTCCAATATCATTCATACTGGCTATCACACAGTATGCACTCAAAAAGTACAACCATACAAAACAGGCTGTCTTGAATTTCGCCCAGCCATCTTAGTAGTTACAGTTGAGGCCGAAACTTTACATGCACCTTGGCTAAAGACGTTCAAACTCAATTTTTCACAACTCCACACATTTCTTGTTACCATACTGTACATCAAATATTTAAAAATAGAAGGACTACTCACAAGAAGAGATGAAATTACCAGATTACCTGCATGGGACATAAGTATATGCACACGAACACAATAAACACAATAAAAAACCATTTAACACAGAAAAGATATGGATGTGTATAAGGACATGCACCAACAGATTTTTAGAAAATAAAGATGTAGAGGATGTTTCAGGAAATCTAGTTTTCTCTCATGTTAACAGAGCTACAGTAAAACAGCTGGACCTGACAGGCAGGTGAGAGATCCTCCCCCTGCCCACAGATTCCATGTACTGTCACCGCACAGAAAGCACACCTCTTCTGCCAGAGACAATTCATCAGTCAATACTGTCCCTAAACCCAAGCTCTTTCTTCAGAAACTGCTTTCTGTTGAATGCCATTAAACATTCATGTCTGTACCACATTCTGCTGTATGTCCATCAGCCAAAATGTGATTTCCAAAGCATAAAAGCCATTAAGCAAACGAATATTAAGCTTTAATTGCTTAATTTGTTTTAAACTTGAAACACTAAATTCCAATGAAATCTTGTCTTTGTGCCATTTATTAATTTTCAAGATAGAACAATGAGTTTTTTTTATTTTTTATTCTTTCCTTCGAGGTTTCTTTCATTTTAACAGATTCTTCATCAAAGCCTTTAAAAGTAACCCTGATTTAAATACTAGTCTTGCATACCACTTCAATCTGTGCTTGTGCAAAAATGTCTGCAGTTTTATATTTGTTATTATTCAGCATAAATCAGCCATGTTTTCATAGTAAGCTGCATCAGAAGATATAACACTTTCCCCCAGAGTTTCCAAACCTGGAAAGCCCAGTTGTGCTGGTGTGTGTGTGTGTAACAAATATATGTATAGTTAACTCCACAAAGCTTGGGACAAAGACATATATATTTCTTGATTTGCCTGTGTACTCCGGACTAGATATTGGAAGCTCTCTTAAATCTGCACTAAGGAAATGACTGAACACACCTGACCAATCAGAAACACCTGTGAAGCCACCAGTCCCACATTATGGTGCCCTTAAATGGGGGAACTATGCATGCAAAGTGCTGTAATTTCCACACACGGGACCCAAAGTGTATTAAAATACCCTTTAATAAAGAATGAAAATGTGCACTGTCCACAAGTGAATTTTGGATTGAAAATATAAAATTTTGGAGTAAAGACTCAAATCAAGAAAAAATGTCTTTGTCCCAAACCTTATGGGTCTCACTGCATATATATATATATATACACATATGAGCCATATTAGTTTGAATTCCAATTAGCAGTATGTTAGCTATAAGACAAGCCTGACAATCAGTTCTTTGATATGTGAGTTGTCAAAGCAACATGAGGCAACCCAATCTCAGCAAAAACTGAGAGTCACAAAGCTGGCATTTCTGGCAGGGCTGCCCATCTGTATTGGTGTAGGGGCCACTTCCAACTGCCTTACACAATCCTGCACCTCTACATGAGTGCTGGGAGTTTACAGTTTACACTCATACTGTTTACATGGGAAAACTGTGTTGTCTGGGCGGATCCCAAATCATTATGAGCTTAAATAGTAAGCTCATAGAGGTTGTAAAAAACCCAATGTAACACTCTGTCTGTGCAAGTAGTTCAGCAAACAGTCAGACAGTGAAAACAGGCTGCTTGTGAGTTATGATGTAAAAGCTTATGCCAGTCTAATGACATAAACCTGCCTCCCTACTGAACAGGAGTATAGGAGCATGATAATCCTTCAGATAAATGTTACCCTTAGCATGCCTGGCTCTGGCCCTTCATTAATATCAGAGAAAATCATTTTCTAAAAGAGTCAAAAGAACAAGGATTTGTAACTGTGCCAAAGCATACCACACGGAAACACAATTTCAGCCTTTTAATTACCTTGTGTTATTGCAATTGTATTCGGTTCCTTCCCTGTATACAATTGCTGCGGATTGGTCAACAAGTAGAATTAGGGTGTACTATCATTACTATTGGTGAAGCTATTGATCAGAAAAAGAAATAAATACAAATACAGAAATAGGGACACAGCATGATTAACGATTTATTTATCCTTTATCTAAACAGGGTCACTTGAGAAAGAAGCCTCATTAGCATGAGTCCCATGTACATGTATAACACGGAAATAAACATATAATAAAAGAAGACGACCAAGATACCAAAACAAAATTGTGTAAAACAGTAATTGGCAATAAAAAATTACAATAATTCATGAAACCACAAATTAACATACACGAAAGAGTAACTGCACATATAACAAGTGCACAAGAATAAAATGTGTGATAGAAAAGCAGGCAAATGTTGATATAAATTATATAGAGAATGATAGGATATGCACAACTACATCAGTGGGGTTGAAGTAAAATGGATGCAGTCTAAAACATTTTGCTCGTATTTGTGCAAGAAAAGAAAGCTTAGTGTGAAAAGGAAATACTTTGATCACCATGACACACATACCTGTAGTGATATACAGCTCAACTACTTTATCATCTTTAGGCAAGATCACGTAAGATTTTAGTCAATTTCTCTCACGTTAACTAAAAGTAATTTTGTCCTAAGAAAACAGCAAAAAAATACTGAAAAAGAGCTCATTTCAGAAGCATTCCATGATTTCTTTAACTATTCCATCAAGCATTTGGTTAAGATGAAGACAGCATGCCTCATGATGGAACGTGCTAATTATGCCAATGTAGCATTCGGTCCGCCGGAGAAGCGGATTGGTGGAGAGAGAACACGCACCTGGGTTGCGTTAGCTAATCAGCCCAGGTGCTTAAAGGTGTGCTGCTCTCCACAGTTCAGGGCCGAGACCGGGAGCTCACACCGAGCGCTCGGGTATGATTTTCATTTTGTTTTTATTTCTGGAGATTGGTTCGAGCAAGGAGGGAGATGTGACAGTGCCGGCGAACACCGTTGGACGCTGCATGGAGAGAGAGAGTGCACCCACTCAAACATGAAATTAAATACAGTAAATTACTCTCTTCATCCTTCTTCCTCACGGGTTCCAGGCAAAAACAATAAACTAAAACAAGAAGCTAAAATAATAAAGACACAAGTAAGTAAAACGGCGTGACCACTTTCCCGTGTGCCGCCCGTAGCCGGCCCGCTTTCCAGCTGGTGCCAGTTCCTCCAATGGCAGATTTCTTTAATTTGTCCTCTGTTAAACCCTCTTAAACACTTTGTTAATCCAGGGTAAACACAGAAATTAAAATCATAACTCTCTCCACCAGCTGGTGCAGCCGAGACCCATCCGCTTCTCCAGCGGATTGAATGCTACAGTCAAACACAGGCATGCATATCTGAACAGACTGGTGGGGAGTCTGACCAAGATAGCAGAAGACCACCAGTGTGAAATGTCGGGAATATTGCTACGGCATTACAGAAATATTGTTAGAACACTGCAAACTCAATGCAATATTAAAAACACAACTATAACCAAAGAGGAGGGAAATCCCAAAAAGGGGTGGAAAAAGGGAGGACTCACTCAAACACCCTTGAACCATAAAGACAGCTCCTATCCATCAAAACAAAGGAAACGAGTAGTGGCAAGTCTGGAGAGTTTCTGGCCCAATAGGCAAAGACTGCTCAACCGTGACAGCTGCACTTCCCACTGACCAGCGGAGATCAACGCCTCCCTATAAAGCAAACACATTATGACATCATCTCTTATTCTGCCTACTTTATTTGAATTGACAGAAAGTCAAAAAATGACTAAATGCACAAAACACAACAATGCAATGAATTTCCTTTTGTATCCACCAGTCAAAAAATGTGATTTGTCGTTACAAGCTTGCCCCTTTCCGTCCATAACCAGAAAGAAAGTCCAATTTGACAAAAAAAAAGGTTTGTTGCTTTTCCTTACAAAAGTTTTGGGATTTGCCATGCAAATTAATGCCAGAGCGTATGCTGTCTCCAACTGTCCACATAGGAAACCCAACAGATTGGCAGCGAAATCCCTTGATTAAACATTACAAAAGGAGATGATTAATCATTTCTGTTCTTGAAATTCTCTTCAGAAAGAGGCATTTCCACAACAACAGCCCCGAAGAGCTAGTCACTTCTACTGCCACTGCTTCAGCGCATGATGGAGTGGAGTGGTACATGAATAGCTTTTCATGTTCAGACAGGCATTCTCCCAGGCCGCGCCTCTTGTATGTCAGTCAAAGGAACATATTCCGTTTTAAACTGATGCGGTGAGACAGCAACATCAACAGACATGTTTCTCAGTAATGCAGTAATGCACACCACTTCAGTTCTCTTATGTATACGCAGTCAGTTTTCAAGACAAGGAGTCAGAATTTACAGCACAAGGCCAGGAGAATGTATTATCAGTGTCCGTACAGAAAACTCAGGGGCACAGATCTGGCACGCTTCCACTTCCACCAGAATGATGCTGATGCAAATGAGTGAGTAACCCTGTCATTCTTCATCACCTCATTCGTCTACAAGAAGCAAATGTTTTTCTTTCTTCTTAGACCAGCTGCTCCCTTCATGTGTTCATGTGTTCTCTTTCTTCTTGCTCTTAGAAAACTGCTCTGTGCAACTGTTCCAGTGGAATGGTGATGTTCAAAGAATTTCAGGTCAATATTTCCTCTATGGGTAGAGGTCAATGACCTGATTGGATAAAATATTGTTCATCAGTCTGGGTATCAAAATTACACCCCTGCCCCTCTGTGATTTCAACATACTTTACCTCTGCCAGGCAAATATTTATCTGGGCGTATGTAATAACGGTAAGTAAACGTACATCTCTGTACGCAGCTCTGACGGTGATCAGCCTGTTTATCCTGGTTTCCTCCCCCTGGTTTGACAAGGTCAAATTTGACCCGCCCTGACCCCCCCCCCATGATAAAACTTCTTCACTGAATTTTAAACTCTAAATGAGCATTTTTCATGCAAAAGCAACCTGTTAGTCATTAATAAATCAGAGAATAACTGAGAATAACTGTTTTCCTACTTCACAGTCCAGACAGACTGTGTTTCTTCAGTCTACACCAATCGATTTTACTATAAACTACATCATCATTCATTTTTTTTGCTGTAATAGTGTTGAGTTTAACTGATTATAACTTCTGATTTCATAACTTCAGGGTAAGAAAGACCCATAAGATAATCTTTGTACCCTGATGGTGTCGCACATTTATAGAAATATAAAAAGGGTGACGTTCCCCTTTTCCTGATGGTAGGGCCACTTCAGGCAAAGCAATCAAATTCATGCTGAAAATATTTTTGTTCACGGCTGTTCTCAGGAAAGGCTCTTTTTCGACACTGAGGAACTCACGAGGGGTAAAGGGGAAAACTATCAAAGTCAGTCATATAGTAAACATTATAGCATATAGCATCGTTCACAAACGTATAGTACAGTATAAGAAAGACATTTCTGAGGGGGTGGGGACGGTAAATGAAGGCAGTTGTGGAGGACAGTCACACAGGTTTCACTATAAGCCCAATGCCCTACCCAGTACTCTGAACCTGTGACGTAGTCTCCTCTCCTATTAATGACTGACACGTCATTTTCTGTCTTTGTTTCTGAATTGAGCTTCACCTTTCAAAACAAATAAAAACAAGAATCATGACAAACCATTTCCAGTTTAGTTAATTACAGATGCTTTTAGCCACAGCGGCTGATAGAAGTGCATTTCACACTGCAAGCAAGCTTCAGAAAAGCTGGAGACACACTAAGCTACGTGAAGCTACACTTATATAAGCACCAGTGTCAACATGCGCGCCTCCAGACCTACAAAATAAAGAGAACACGGAGGTGTAGTCTGCAAAGGTATGTTTTGACATGTTTGTGGAAGGCAGCCTTCCTGATTGACTGGTACAGAATTTAAACAATACTGACATAAAATGAATGGATCTCTGGCCTAAAGGTCTTCAATGAACAGGCCAGCACACTTCATTTATTCACACTACTGACTAGCAGAAATACATCTTCCCAAAATAGCTAAGTGCAATTAAACCCATGTCTCATGCATTCACAGTTAAAATGTACCTGACGAAGCACTTCCAGTTGCTATGGTATTACAACCAAACAAAAACAACATAATCATCACTGCCACTCCAGCTGAACACTGACAAAACTATTCAGCCCTCAGTTTTCAACAGTATTTTACTGGTCAACCAACAGCCAACATTTCTGTGATGGTACTTTGTCATCCAATCATTACTAATTTGTTGACACTATGCTCAGCTATATTATATATCATATCATATATCATATTATACTAACATTTTTAGAAGGCGAAAATATATCATATAATTTGCATGTTAGCATACAGACCATTAAACTTTCTCGGAACAACGTTATAGACTATTTACTTGCAAAAGAGTAATCATCTAGACCTCTAGTTTTCTGATGAAAAATCATTTGTTTTGTGCGTTTGTACATATTATTTTGGACTGAAAGTCTCTACCCTAGAGATATATTAAAAAGAGAAGCAAGATGTATAATTTGTGTAAAATTAAACCTGTGAAGGTAATTAGGAAGAACTCACATGAGTTAAAACCAGCCAGCCAACAAGACCGCTCACGTTTATGACGCAAAGATTTAAAACAGCGTTTAAGGCCCTATTCGAGTGTCAGTCTATGCACTCTGATTTCAATCAGTGTTTAAGGCCCTATTTGAGTGTCAGTCTATGCACTCTGATTTAAAACAGCGTTTAAGGCCCTATTCGAGTGTCAGTCTATGCACTCTGATTTCTATCAGTGTTTAAGGCCCTATTTGAGTGTCAGTCTATGCACTCTGATTTCAATCAGCGTTTAAGGCCCTATTCGAGTGTCAGTCTATGCACTCTGATTTCAATCAGTGTTTAAGGCCCTATTTGAGTGTCAGTCTATGCACTCTGATTTCAATCAGTGTTTAAGGTCCTATTTGAGTGTCAGTCTATGCACTCTGATTTCAATCAGTGTTTAAGGTCCTATTTGAGTGTCAGTCTATGCACTCCAGTAACAGCCAGTGACACAATGCCAAGAACCATTTCAATGATTGACATAGGAGTGGAGGACCGGTGTGTGTGTGTGTGTGTGTGTGTGAATGGAGTGGACGTGGGTGGGGGGGCATGCTTGGATGCTTGCCTGTGACACATGGCTTCTAAAGGTGTACAATATCCCTAATGCAATATTTACTGAATTTATTAGCATACAGCCTTAAATAGACAGCCTCTGATTTAAAATAGATCACACCACACTTACTTTCCTCATAGAATCCCTCAGATGAAATAGCTCCACCCTGACTACCAGGTAAAGAACTTATGCAAGCTCAGAGGCTTTATATACTTGCCAATGCCAAGTCCATACTAACAAGTTATCTTTCTCCCATGGCCCCCCCAAGAAATACAAAGTCTTTTACAATCTGGACAAGCCGTGAATTCAAAACTTTAGACGGGGGACAAATTATAGGGAAAACCAACATAAAGTGTCTTTGTAAGATGTTGGGCCACCACAAGCCACCAGAACAGCTCTACATGTCTCGGGAACTTTACTGGATGGATGAACACCAAAAGATATTCCCTCATTTGGTGTTTTGATGATGGTGGTGGAGAGTGCTGTCTAACACGTCGCTCCAAAATCTCCCATAGGTGTACAATTGGGTGGAGATCTGGTGATTGTGAAGGCCATAGCATATGACTCACATCCTTATCATACTCCTCAAACTATTCAGTGACCCCTCATGCCCTGTGGATGGGGGCACTGTCATCCTATAAGAGACCACAGCCAACAAGATAGAAATGTGTCATCATAGGATAAAGGTGTTCACTCAGAATAACTTTGTATTGCTTTGCAGTGACTCTTCCCTCTAAGGAGATAAGTGGACCCAAACCATGCCAGGAAAATGCCCCCCAGAGCATAACAGAGCCACTAGACCCCCTCAATTTAGGGGTCAAGCATTCAGGCCTGTACCGTTCTCTTAGTGTACACCAAACAAGCATTCGCCCACTTGTCAAGAATATGGTGAAGGATGACTCATTTGACAATGTCACTTTTTTCCACATCTCTGTAGACCAGTGCCTATGGTTTGTACCACTGAACTCTCAAATGTGCATTCGGGGTTTATGCACTGCAACCCTACTATAGTATCCCTCTGTATGTAGATGTCAATGGACTGTTGTTGCTCACAGTCTGATCACGTCCTGCATTGACATTTTCAGTTACCAGGCTTTTTCTTACATATACATACTAATGCATTCAGATCACGGTCAAGTTTCCAACCACAATTTCCTACCCTATGTCTTTCCCATAGATCTAAAAGCACGTCACTTTAGTCAGTGTTCCTATAGAAACACTAGCCAGTTGAGCAGTCTTTGTGACTGAAGCTCCTCCCATCCATGCCCCAATAATGAACCCTCTAAGTCACTTAGATCTGTTCCTCTCGCCGTCTTGATCCAAAATCGAGGTCAACTGGGCTCAGCATTTTTATACATGCCACAGAGTATGATAGGCTGTTGATTGCTTAATTGTCAAAGCATCTGCATTTGTTTTGTGTCTCCACTCAGTTATTATGTTTTTTTCTTTAATTTGTCCCCAGTCTGTTGCTTGATTTGCAAAAACTAAAACCAGTCACTAGACCACCAAGGGAAAGTCTTAGATTAAATTCAAAACATACTAAGTGATTTTAAGCACCAAACAGCACCATCACATAGCCTAAGGCTCCACATCGTACAAATGCAAGTATTCTTCTTTTTTTTATCCTAGTCTGTCCTACAACATTACACTAATGTTCCACGCTCAGAGGAAGGGAAAGGGAAAGACACAACTATCAAAACACTCTCCACCCATAAAGTATTGTTTCTATTCTCTAAAAAGCTCATAAACAAGACTACACATCTGCCAGCTCTGGAAAAGAAAACAGCTCAAGTTGGATTCATGCAGTGACTGACGCATGGTACAGAACTGTCACAGCTTGCAAGCTGTTCATTTTTAACACCAACTTCTCTTTTTGGCACAATAAGGGCATCAGGCTTTTCTAAAAGGGAGCTGCCATTCTGACACCGGAAGATCACTTCCTTGTTCTGAGGAGCTGAAAATCTGACCTGCAGATCTGTTGTGAGCAGAGCTGCCAAAGGTCTCTCTAAACCGGCTCACTAAGGTCAGCAGCAAGCCCCTAGACAAAATGGCGCCGGGAGGAGTGGTGGGGTGGGGGCGGACTGCGGAGCCAGGGAGGTCAGAACAAAGTTTTTAATTTTCCTGGTTCTGACAGACTGTCTGACGTGGTTTTCATGGGCTGATACATAACTCCTTGCAGCTCATGTTGTGCCTAACTGCACTTGTGGGGCATTACTAAAGGAGCCCAGAAACTGCTGCCCATATCTTAGAGTTTTTTCACCTGTCAGTTCATCTTCAAAAAAAAAAACAGTGGACATGGAAACATGTGGGACACATTCAGTAAAAAACTGCACAACTTCAACTAAACAGATGTGCTCATGGTACAGTGGGCAGCTAGAATTCTCTTTCAGAATGTCATTCCTGTTCGGGCCAATCAGAAGCAAACAGCTACATCTGCTGATTAGCAGAAGAGGAGAAAGAGG
This sequence comes from Anguilla rostrata, assembly GCF_018555375.3. Classification (NCBI taxonomy): domain Eukaryota; kingdom Metazoa; phylum Chordata; class Actinopteri; order Anguilliformes; family Anguillidae; genus Anguilla; species Anguilla rostrata. The sequence continues at coordinate 1,557,638 of NC_057944.1, forward strand.
AGAAATGAAATCACAGGTTGCACATGTAATCCTCTTCACAGCCAGACAACTGAAACAGTGTGGAGCTCATTCTGGCTATATCTGAGGCTATAACTATACCTCACATTGGGGGCCCCTACTGGGTATGACATCACACACTGTCAGTGTGACATCACAGCTCAGTGATGTGTACAGATGAGCAGTCCATCACACGCTGTCAGTGTGGCATCAGAGCTCAGTGATGTGTACAGCTGAGCAGTCCAGCAAACACTGTCAGTGTGACATCACAGCTCAGCGATGCGCACAGATGAGCAGTCCGTCACACACTGTCAGTGTGACATCACAGCTCAGTGATGCGTACAACTGAGCAGTCGATTAAGTGCTGTCAGTGTGACATCACAGCTCAGTGATGTGTACAGCTGAGCAGTCCAGCAAACACTGTCAGTGTGACATCACAGCTCAGCGATGCGCACAGATGAGCAGTCCGTCACACACTGCCAGTGTGACATCAGAGCTCAGTGATGTGTACAGATAAACAGGCCATTGAGCCCAAACTGATGCACCAAAAGGAAGAAATGCAGTATTTTAGGTCTCAAGCAATATTCAAGTTCAGCCATGACTTAATGCCTATTTGGTTTTGAAGGGTGTATAAATATTTTGGGACTGTACTGCAATGATAAACAGTGTATAATGCAGAACACTTGATAAAATGTATAAGCTGGTCAGCGTGGTCTTGCAGACCACACAACAAAGCAACCCATTCCGATAAGAGCTATAAATCTAATAGTCTCCTTGAAAAACGTGTGGAGAGAGCAATTCCAGAGCAGTTGTAAGTTCAGCTGGGCAGAGTGAAATACAAGACAGGTTGCAAGTTTCATAAATGGCCTTGTTTGTGTATTTTGTGTTTGTGAAGCATAGGTCCTCTTGTTAGTTTAGGTCTTAAACTTTAATCTTTTTAAATGAGGGGAATTAAAGTATCAGAAATAACTACACTATTATCAGGCAGCAGATTAGATCCTTTAAATTTACTGTTGCATTTCATTTACTACCTCTGAGTCCTTATTGACACACAAGAATTATAAATCAATAAGATTGAGAGGAAAAAGGCCCGCTGTTCTGGAACCTTTTTTGCGCGTTTTGCCTCAACTCCATCAATGCGGAATTATGGGCCTCGTGCCCTGAACAGCTGGGTGGCGATGAAAAGCATTCTTATAGCATTGAGAAAGGGGGACAACCGGAGGACCTCTCAGTACATTCTTATAGCATTGAGAAAGGGGGACAACCGGAGGACCTCTCAGTACATTCTTATAGCATTGAGAAAGGGAGACAATCGGAGGACCTCTCAGTACATTCTTATAGCATTGAGAAAGGGAGAGAATCGGAGGACCTCTCAGTACATTCTTATAGCATTGAGAAAGGGGGACAATCGGAGGACCTCTCAGTACATTCTTATAGCATTGAGAAAGGGAGACAACCGGAGGACCTCTCAGTACATTCTTATAGCATTGAGAAAGGGGAGGACCTCTCAGTACATTCTTATAGCATTGAGAAAGGGGGACAATCGGAGGACCTCTCAGTACATTCTTATAGCATTGAGAAAGGGAGAGAATCGGAGGACCTCTCAGTGCTGATGCAAACGGCATGGCAGAAAAGCCTGCATCAGGAGAATGGGTGGAGCGAGTCAATGAGGACAGCTTGCAGTGAGGCAGTAAGGAGGACATGCTATGCATTGGAGAGTGGGACATCGGAGCGTAGAGGAGACCCTGTGCAGTGAGCCATTCTAAGCATTGAGCATGAGTGGAGAGCAGTAAGTGAGGACAGCCTGTCAGTGGACTGATGAGAACGTGCAGTGGGAGCGAGAGACAGCCTGTGCATGGAGCACAGTAGAGTGAGAGCCTGCAGTGGAGCGCAGTCAAGTGAGGACAGCCTGTGCAGTGGAGAGCAGTAGAGTGAGGACAGCCTGTGCAGTAGAGTGAGGACAGCCTGTGCCGTGGAGCGCAGTAGAGTGAGGACAGCTCGTGACAGTGTGGGACGCTGTGAGGGAGGCAGTAGAGTGAGGACAGCCTGTGCAGTGGAGAGCAGTAGAGTGGCCTGTGCAGTGGACCGCAGTAGAGTGAGGACAGCCTGTGCAGTAGAGTGAGGACAGCCTGTGCAGTGGAGCATAGTAGAGTGAGGACAGCCTGTGCAGTGAAGCGCAGTAGAGTGAGGACAGCCTGTGCAGTAGAGTGAGGACAGCCTGTGCCGTGGAGCGCAGTAGAGTGAGGACAGCCTGTGCAGTGGAGCGCAGTAGAGTAGCCTGTGCAGTGGAGAGCAGTAGAGTGAGGACAGCCTGTGCAGTGGAGAGCAGTAGAGTGAGGACAGCCTGTGCAGTGGAGAGCAGTAGAGTGAGGACAGCCTGTGCAGTGGAGAGCAGTAGAGTGAGGACAGCCTGTGCAGTGGAGAGCAGTAGAGTGAGGACAGCCTGTCATAGTGGAGAGCAGTAGAGTGGGGACAGCCTGTGCAGTGGAGAGCAGTAGAGTGGGGACAGCCTGTGCAGTGGAGAGCAGTAGAGTGGGGACAGCCTGTGCAGTGGAGAGCAGTAGAATGAGGACAGCCTGTGCAGTGGAGAGCAGTAGAGTGAGGACAGCCTGTGCAGTGGAGAGCAGTAGAATGAGGACAGCCTGTGCAGTGGAGAGCAGTAGAATGAGGACAGCCTGTGCAGTGGAGAGCAGTAGAGTGAGGACAGCCTGTGCAGTGGAGAGCAGTAGAATGAGGACAGCCTGTGCAGTGGAGAGCAGTAGAATGAGGACAGCCTGTGTAGTGGAGAGCAGTAGAATGAGGACAGCCTGTGCAGTGGAGAGCAGTAGAATGAGGACAGCCTGTGCAGTGGAGAGCAGTAGAATGAGGACAGCCTGTCATAGTGGCCTACCTAAGGATTGCATTCAAACATAAAGAGCAAATGGGAAAGGGAAATGTTAGGCATGTAGACATGCAGGGTCTCCGACCCCCAACATGGTGTCCTGTGTCTTCTGGTTTGTCCCGTCTGGAGAGGCGAAGAGTTGAGACCCATAGATCTGCCTAGATTAGGGTATCAGTGGATTTTAAATAGCCCAAAATCACATTTGCTTTGATGCTTGTGACGGGGAGGCCAGGCCACATTCTTAGAAACCATATAATATTGCATCAAATTCACTGTTTCCCTCTCTTAGGCCATAATCTAAGCACTGCATATCTGACAGGTGATTTAGCAAGGCTCTGCTGTCTGCAAGCAGTGGCCCACTAATGTGAAAACTTCTTCACAACAGAGAGGAGAAAGTGTATCTTAAAATGAGATACAGTTTCAAAATAAAGTAAACAGACATAAGTGGAAAAACCTGCAAAAGACCTTCACCACTTTGTCGCCACGGAAATGTTTGAAAACAAAAGATTAGTTTATGTGAATGGGCAGCTTTGCAGCTTGAGGACTTGATGCTAAAAATATACTTCCTCTTTGTTCTACGTACCTGGCATGACCCTAACACCTGTATGTAAACAGAGAGGGAACTGTTTGAAAAGGGAGCCAGACTTGTAATTGGATCACACCGAGTAGGATCAGTGGTAGCCATTTCTACATGATTGATGAGGGAGAAAGGCTCCATATTGCCAGTAGGTATAATCTCCAGGTCTCAGGCTAATGAAGCAGGCAGTCACTGAGACAGACAGCACAGTCTTAGAGTCAACAGGCCAATCATGGAGATGCTGACTGTGCAAATCAGAAGAGACAGTGATCTTCCTGCTCAGAACGTGGGGCGAGCTGCATTTACCAAAATAGCTTATTTTATTATTAAAGCTCTACAAAATAAAAATGGAATTTACTCAACAGAGTCAACCAAAGTGTCAGCAAGGGTGTGATAACACCAGCGGGATTCCACATGGCTTCTGTGTAGTTACTGTGTTTATGTACTGGGACAGTGAATTACACACACGAGTCTGCACACTGCAGTGGCTGACCGGTATCACCTGCATACCTCTGTCTATGGGGGAATGGGTAACCTGACACAACACCCCAAAATGCACAAGACACTCATATGTTTTAATGGATGGATAAAGAATCTGAGCATTTCACTATAATTCCACATACAAAATTATTATGAGACCTTCTGTGTTGAGATCATTGACAAAAGAAAAGGTGTGGTCTATATATCTTTCAAATAGCATGGTATTTGAGAATTGAAGATATATAGCAATCGAGATTCCTAAGTTTCATTTAGATTTATTTTGTTTGTTCTTTGTTCACACATGGTCAAAAAAAGGAAAATAGCAGAGGCCTTCTTAACCTTCATTCATAATGTAAAAGGTCTGGGATTTCACAAGCAGCCAAAATGAGTTAGAAAATATTTCATTTCAGAAGCACATCCCACTTTCTCAATATTTGATATTGTCACTTTTCATAATGAGGTTGCAGCTGTGAGTTTTGAGCATTTTCTTTTTGAAATTTATGAAACAAGGGCAAAAATAAGAGTTCAGACAAATGTTCAACGTTCACTCTAACATGTAAGTCTAAAACTTTAACATTGACTAGGAGGTAAAACAGATCAATAAAGTAGCATGTGTTTTAATATAACCAAAATGCGACATAGTTAACTAGCTGAGTCATGTCAGTGTTGGGAGCCAGCGACATATCAGCCAATGCAGGGGTGTACGCTAGGAACAATAATCTCAATCAGTGTTACTAGTAACATTACGTGTTAAGTGTCTAATGCCACACCCACAGCTCAATAATGCATTTTAAGATTAAGCAAACCTTTGAGGCCGAGAACTGTGCATGGGGTGGCTAGTGGTACTAGCCCCGATAGCTGGCTAGCTACCAAGCAATAGGTTCTTAATCAGAGGTGTTCTTAACTAGCTAACATTATCGATTTAGCGTGCTAAATGTTGCAACCTCCAGCTGAATAATATAAATAAAAGGTTATGCACACCTTTGAGTGCTGGATCAAATTTACGGCCCTTTTATTTGCTTGTTGGTAGTTCAAATCAGAAGTGGAAATGTCCAGGGATCAGAGAAAGTCCTGCCATGTTTATCTTCCACCCATAAACTTAGCCAGCTGATTTCAGTAATTCGTTACCTCATGACTGAGGAATTGTGCTAAATAGCAAATCCAGGTGATTGGAACAAAATACTTGGAAGAACTTTAACTTTCTGAACTTGGATTTTCTACCTCTGGCTAAAACTAACTTCCTAGCTTCTGTCAGTGTTTGAGGAGACAACCACACTCATCAACTCTGCTGGCCAGGAACTACGAGTGGGATGGCTAGCAGCATTATCCCTAGTAGTCAACTAGCAAAGAATAGTTTCTTAATCAGCAGTGTTCTTAACTAGCTAACATTAGCTAGTTAGTGTACAATGATTTTCTTTGTATCCCTTTAATATGTCTTTCTTAAGAAATTTTCTTTCTTTTGTTTGACTATCGTACTTAGACTAACAGACCAATGAATCATACTCGTGATACTTGTGATGTAGCCTTGTGTGCTTTGTGAACTGCTCAGATTCTTCAATTTTATCCATTAAAACCTGCGAATAACATGGCGGTATTTTGGAGTCTTTCCCCAAACGCTGTAATGCCCTTGTGTGCGATGGGGCTTGTAAAGTGCTTGCGTGAGACCCACCCGCTTGCTTTGATTAAATGAGGGACTGAGGCCCCTGTCAAACAGCTAGAAAATGAAAAAGGAAAATAAATCTGTCACTGCAAGAAAGTCCTGGGTTCTCAGCCAAGGGCCTTTCTGTGTGGAGTTTGCATGTTCCATGTCTGTGTGGGTTTCCTCTGGGTACCCCGGTTTCCTCCCACAGTCCAAATACATACAAATGGACATTTATATAGCGCTGTTATCCAAAGCACTTTACAATTGATGCCTCTCATTCACACACACACACACCACACACACGCACACAGCACACACAGCACACACACCACACGACACATCACCACACGACACACACACTACCACGACACAACTGAAGGCTGCCTGGTACCAATCAGCCGTTGGGGCAAGGGTTAGTTCTTGCTCAGGACACTTCTGCTCTTGCCAAAGATGCTGGATGCCCATGACGCATTACATTTATTTAGCAGTGCTTATCCAGTGAGTAAAAAGTGAAACATGCATTGGACACAAAAGACAGGTTCAATGAGGTACAAGTATCGCTGCGACCCTGAACAGGAATTAATGGGTATAGATAATGGATGTTTCTATTTAAATTTTAATTTGAGCAGTAGAGAAAAAAACCCTGTTTTTAATTTCAAGTCAAAACTTTAAACTGAAAGGTAATACATGAACCTTTTCCTATTTTCTTTTTTCATTTTGGGCTGAATAATCCTCCATGGCCCAATAGCAAGCAAAATAATGCAAAATGGATGCTCCACTAAATCATTATAAAACACATTGCTCTGAAGTCACCACATAATTAACCTTTGACCCTACAAAAGAAAAAAACAGGTAACAGGGAGCAATTCCTCAGTTACCACCAGCTAGTTTGATACTTATTATAATATATTGTGTCGTAAATGTAGATATTGATGTTCTGACATGTATCAATTTATTTTGCAGCCATGTCTTTTGCTCACAGCACGTTCAAATGAGCTATTCTCAATAGAAAGCATAAAGCAAACTCTACCCTTAACACATTAAACTCGAGGACACGCATGTTCAGGCAAGCAGAATTTCTTTCTCACGGTCGCGAGCAAATGCATGACAATCACACTTTTCAGGTTTAATCCCGGCTCAAACCCAAGATGAAAACGGACCGCCTCATATGGATTTAGCTGCTCTGTGTTTTGGCCTTGTGGAGTATGTGAGAGATAAAAAGGAATTAGGACGAGATTAGGCCTTTCATGAGGATGTGGAGTCCCCCTCGTGAGTGACGGACATGCCTGGGAGGGAGGAAGCCGCCCCCCTCCAGGCCTCTAGCCTCATTAGTGCAGCGAGCGCCACTGACACGGCACGCTACTGCTGTGCACTGACTGTGGAGACAGGCCAGCACTGCTGTGCACTGACTGTGGGGACAGGCCAGCACACTACTGCTGTGCACTGACTGTGAGGACAAGCCAGCACGCTACTGCTGTGCACTGACTGTGGGGAAAGGCCAGCACTGCTGTGCACTGACTGTGGGGACAGGCCAGCACTGCTGTGCACTGACTGTGAGGACAGGCCAGCACTGCTGTGCACTGACTGTGGGGACAGGCCAGCACTGCTGTGCACTGACTGTGAGGACAGGCCAGCACTGCTGTGCCCTGACTGTGGGGACAGGCCAACACTGCTGTGCACTGACTGTGGGGACAGGCCAGCACTGCTGTGCACTGACTGTGAGGACAGGCCAGCACACTACTGCTGTGCACTGACTGTGGGGACAGGCCAGCACGCTACTGCTGTGCACTGACTGTGAGGACAGGCCAGCACGCTACTGCTGTGCACTGACTGTGGGGACAGGCCAGCACTGCTGTGCACTGACTGTGAGGACAGGCCAGCACTGCTGTGCCCTGACTGTGGGGACAGGCCAACACTGCTGTGCACTGACTGTGGGGACAGGCCAGCACACTACTGCTGTGCACTGACTGTGGAGACAGGCCAGCACTGCTGTGCACTGACTGTGGGGACAGGCCAGCACTGCTGTGCACTGACTGTGGGGACAGGCCAGCACTGCTGTGCACTGACTGTGAGGACAGGCCAGCACTGCTGTGCACTGACTGTGAGGACAGGCCAGCACACTACTGCTGTGCACTGACTGTGGAGACAGGCCAGCACTGCTGTGCACTGACTGTGGCGACAGGCCAGCACTGCTGTGCACTGACTGTGAGGACAGGCCAGCACTGCTGTGCACTGACTGTGAGGACAGGCCAGCACACTACTGCTGTGCACTGACTGTGGGGACAGGCCAGCACTGCTGTGCACTGACTGTGAGGACAGGCCAGCACTGCTGTGCACTGACTGTGAGGACAGGCCAGCACTGCTGTGCACTGACTGTGGGGACAGGCCAGCACTGCTGTGCACTGACTGTGAGGACAGGCCAGCACTGCTGTGCACTGACTGTGAGGACAGGCCAGCACACTACTGCTGTGCACTGACTGTGAGGACAGGCCAGCACTGCTGTGCACTGACTGTGGGGACAGGCCAGCACGCTACTGCTGTGCACTGACTGTGAGGACAGGCCAGCACTGCTGTGCACTGACTGTGGGGACAGGCCAGCACTGCTGTGCACTGACTGTGGGGACAGGCCAGCACACTACTGCTGTGCACTGACTGTGGGGAAAGGCCAGCACACTACTGCTGTGCACTGACTGTGGGGACAGGCCAGCACTGCTGTGCACTGACTGTGAGGACAGGCCAGCACACTACTGCTGTGCACTGACTGTGGGGACAGGCCAGCACTGCTGTGCACTGACTGTGGGGACAGGCCAGCACTGCTGTGCACTGACTGTGAGGACAGGCCAGCACTGCTGTGCACTGACTGTGAGGACAGGCCAGCACTGCTGTGCACTGACTGTGAGGACAGGCCAGCACTGCTGTGCACTGACTGTGGGGACAGGCCAGCATGCTACTGCTGTGCACTGACTGTGGGGACAGGCCAGCACTGCTGTGCACTGACTGTGAGGACAGGCCAGCACTGCTGTGCACTGACTGTGAGGACAGGCCAGCACACTACTGCTGAATGAGAATGAGGCCAGAGGGGGCTCTGTGGCTTCCTTGTTATGTGGAAGAAAGAGAACATAAACCCAGTCATGGAGAAATGCCATCAATCTTGATTATGTACAAACAAACACAGACTGTGTGTATGAGGCTCAAACTGACCAATTAAGCAGGAATGAAACACAGACATGACTCCAGGGATGGACCCAGCACACTGATACACACACTCACACGTGCACATGCACACACAATCAAACATTCACAAATGCACACACACACACACACACACGACATGGACATGAACATACATGCACACACACATATTCAACATTCACACAAACACACACACTCAACATAGACACACACCCTCATGCATACATGCACACACAGATACTCACAGGCACACCTCACATTACATTACATTAATTTAGCAGACGCTTTTATCCAAAGCGACGTACAAAAGTGCATATCATGGTCATTGGAACAAGTACAAAACACACACACACACAACATACACACACACAGGTGCGCATACATGCACATACTCATAGGCACACACATATGCAGAAGCACACACTCAACATACATACAAACACTCAACACAAACACACACGCACGCACACTCAAAATACCCACACACTCAACACACACATACAAGTATGTACACATACACATGCACACACACTCAACATGCACGTATGTACATACATACACTCCACATACACACACACACACAGTAAAAAAGAGGTCAGTTGCATAAGGACTGCAGCACGTCTTCTTTGATCACACTATCCACACTCTACCTGAAAGCCACGTGCCCTTCGTTATGCTCTCTGCTAACTGCTGTTGATTCTGTTTAATTAGGTAGTTCTGTGGGAGAGTTTGATGAGCGACAGCCTTCCTTTGGTCTTCTTATGGAAGCGACAGCGTCACGTGGAACTCCATCAAGCACTTCGCACGGAGATAAAAACAGACCTGCCCCTGCCATCACAGGCGGGAAACAAAACGAGGGCTGGTTAGCCTCGTGTGGATGGACTGCTTTTTAAAACACGCAGCGGGAGTGAATGAGGAGGCAGTGCGTATTCAGGAACACGACAAAGGCAGGCAGATTGTTGGTGGAATCTGCACAGGCACTCAGAGAAGTGCAATCAAATAAATGCTGAATCAACAGAACATTTGAAAGTCACACTGAATGGCAAACAATAATCCCATTGCTGCCCTAATTACATTTAAAAGAGCATTTAAGAATTTAAGAAGGGGCACAATTTATTGATTCATGTCTGAGGTTATCACTATAACACCCCTTTTGTCTTACAAGTAGCACATTGTTTATGCTGCTGCTGTGCTCCTCTTCAGAGAAGACACCAGGAGTCAGGCACAGGTATGGAACCTCTCCATCGCTTATCCCAGAAACACAAAGCACTGAGACCTGGGGCTATGTCATAATCTCTCCTCTTTCCCTCTAATATCCCAGCATCCCCCTCTGCCCTTCTGGGTTTTTCCTTATGTTACGCAGAGAAGGTGCTGACATTCAGGCCTGGACCACCATTAGGTACCAGGCTATCTTATTTAGGCCATTACTTGGTAATATCCATATTTCACAAAATGTATACCTTAAGAATCAGTGACAAAGCACCAGGCTAACTATTTTATTTATTTATTTATTTTTTTACAGTGTAAGTAATTTCAGATTCCCCAGTCATATATCCATCCAATATCTAACCCTTATTCCAGCTCAGGGTCATGGGGGGTACTGGAGCGTATCCCAGCGTGCATTGGGTGGGAGTCAGGAATATATCATAGACAGGCCACCAATCTATCACACACACCATTCACTCACACACTCATACCTATGGAGGCTGGTTAATTGTCTTGGCTGAGTGATTAAGTCGCTGGAGTGTGCAAAAGAGGCCAGAATGTATTAATTAGAAACAAAATCCCAAAAACACAGCACTGAGGAATTGTGAACACAAGCTGGCATGCATTCATTGTTTTAGTTTGTCTTGCACGTCAGTTTTATTTATTGAAATGTCTCCTGAGGGTAGCAATGGATGTGATTGGTTCTATCAGGCATTCAATCAAAAAAAGGAGGGGATGGGGTCATTTGCAGCAGGAAATGTGAGCCTTATCTACACTCAACATGGAAATATATATTACATTTGGGCAAAATGACCCATTTTTACATTTTATTACACTACGGGCCCTGCTGAAATTTAAATTAATTTAAAAAATGAGAAAAAAAGATATTTTTTTACTTTTTAAAATCACTTTCCACCCAAACCTCCTTCTCCTGGACTGAATTGAATAATATTTGATTGATTAATTCTGCCAAATATTTCACTGTATTTAGCCTATGTCAAGCAGCTCGATGTGTTATTGCATAATTTAAATGTCAAGCAGCTTGATGTGTTATTGCATAATGTTTTTTTTAAAAACTGAGCAAAATAAAGAGTAATGGAAGGGATCTGGTGAGCCTTGAACCCAGGTCGTCAGCAGGAGAGACTACCGCACTAACCCCCACACAAATTCACTACAGAACTTAGGCCACCACTTGGACATATGAGGCTGTTGTCTGGGCATACAATGAATAATGGCCCCACCTTCTCCTTTTGCTGATTGGGTGCCTAAAGGAGCCAATCATATCTAATGTTGACCTCTGAATGCATTTCATTGTATAAAATGATGTGTGTTTGGCGGTGTACATGATTGAGCAAGCAAAGGGCTCTGACATGGAAATCTGGAATTAAACTACCCACAATCCCAAAGAGCTGAAATGACATCGTTTTCATGCAGTTGTGTGTACACACTCACAGACAAGCACCAATAAACGAACACATAATATGTCCATGTTTTTCTTTCAAATAGGCTACATGGGGAGCTAACGGTGGCAATCAGTCATTCAGTAACACCCCAGGGATAAAACCACGCACTTAGGTATTAAAGAATATTTTCAGACTAATCAAAAAGATGTTCTTGTTCACCCAAATTGCGTCTTGTGTCATACAACGCAAATGGGCTCAGAGAGGTCGACCACAGGTCAACAGGAGGGAACAGAGTTAAGTTTGGAGGTTCATCTGAGTGAATTATGTAATAACGAGCATGTCCACCACCAAACAAATGCAGCTTTTGAGATTCAGACAGAACCGAGACTCCAGACACTGGGCTCAGAATCATCTGCACGGACAGATGAAGAAAACCTCTCAGTGCATTAGAGTGAGCCACATGACTGCTCTCAAGTCTCTGCCTAGAGGAGACAGATAACATTCTGACTCCTAAGGCTCTTTCTCCCATCTCTAATCTGAGTCCCGTTACCCTCCCACAATGTCGAGACCTACCTCGCCTCCTACGGTCGTTTTGTTTAGCCTTCTTACACATTTTCACTTTTCTCCCGTGAAGAGACATTACAATACGAAAGCCACAACTCCACTTCAACCAATCAAGCTCTACATCTAAATACAGCATAGTTAATCATCACACTACAGGAGAACACTTCAAAACAAACTCAGGTTCAAAACACGGCCAGAGACCCGCACTGGGGTGGGTGTCAGGCCTCAGTGCCCCCCCAGTGCCTGACCGTACTAGACTGTGCTTGATACATCGATCTTATCGGAGATCAATCCCAGGCTGGACGCTTGTGAATAAGGACTAGTCTTAAAAGCATGCTGCTTCCCATCAATGTGCCTGCAGGTGAATGAAGCAGGGTGGATCAGGGCAGGCTCTGAGGGCAATTAATCGATGTTGGCTACTTTGAAACCTTTGTGCCAGAGCGTTCTGCGTCTTTGATTACCGAGAAACCGGTGACCGGCGCAGTGATTGAGAACGCCGAGGAGCAAGAGCAGGAGAGGACTGGAAACAAAACGCCGAACCAAGGGCAGGCTGGGATCGCCACTGACAACAAGATGATTTATTCCTGCGTATCCTGTGTTGGCTAATACAGACAATGCAAAACCTTATAACTTGGCGGCAAAACCTGTTGTGCTATTTTGAGCCTTTTTACAGATGTGCAGGTTTACACGTACGCTGGTGAGCATATACAGTACATTAACTAACCCACAAAATCACACAGACATTCACAGCCATATAAACACTATCACACACAACAGACACGAGCAATCACTCAAGGACACAACACTTGACCAAAGGCAATATATTAGCTGTGCGGTTGCAGTATAGCCGCATGACAGCAACATTACATTGTCAGAGCCACACTGTGACATGCTGTGGTTACAGTTTGCTGTAAGGGCTCAGAGTCACAGGCACAGGCAAACATGGATGAACAGATGCAAAACAGATGCTGACACATGGACTTTTGTTGTTCATAGTGCACCATACCACAGACGGCTGCTGCTGATTGGCCAGGTCTCTCCCCATTTACTTTGTATCACCACTAACTAACACTGAAGGCCACTTGGTCCCAAGGGTCTGTTATTCTGTGATTTTGTGTTGGCAGGCTGCAGATTCTCACACTCCAAGGTGCATAACTGTCTTTTAACAGAGTGCAAAAGACTGGATGAGACAGGCTAATTAACACAGACAAGAGACAAACAGAATGAAAACAATCTCATCTTGCTTAGCATGACTGCAGTGCCACTGATAATTGTGTGTGTGTGTGTGTGTATACAGTATTTGTGTGGGTGAGTTTCCCTTTCTGAAGGAAAACACATTACCAAATACATACATTCCTACTACCATATTTATAACAATATTTAACTCCAAAATATATGTAGTGGATAATATAATTTTGCTTATTTTTTTTGTTATGGACCACAGTGGGGAGAAATACTATTTCAATGGGGTAAGAGGAACAGGGCTTGTAAATGACACTGGCGTGTCAAGTACATCAAATTTATGAATTTCAAATAGCACATAGACACACAACAACTTTATACCTGTAGATTGCATGATTTTTTAAACAATAGTTTAGTCTGCTAAAATGCAACAATTAAAGACGTTTCTAATTCTTGCATTTCTGATGCAAGACTAATACCTGACATACAGAGAAATTTGATTTAATTTCTCTTTCATTGCAGATGAAAGGAGAGGAGGATACTGGGTGTGGAGGAGGTGCCAGGAGGGCCAAACCCGTTGCGGTACTGCATAACATGGAGGAGGTGCCAGGAGGGCCAAACCCATGACGATACTGCATAACATGGAGGAGGTGCCAGGAGGGCCAAACCCGTCGCTGTACTGCATAACATGGAGGTGCCAGGAGGGCCAAACCCATCACAAAACTGCAATAACAATGGGAGTGCCAGGAAAGGCCAAACCATCACAAACTGCATAACATGGGGGTGCAGGAGGGCCAAACCCATGACGATACTGCATAACATGGAGGAGGTGCCAGGAGGGCCAAACCCGTCGCTGTACTGCATAACATGGAGGTGCCAGGAGGGCCAAACCCATCACAAAACTGCATAACATGGAGGAGGTGCCAGGAGGGCCAAACCCATCACAAAACTGCATAACATGGAGGAGGTGCCAGGAGTCCAAACCTGTCACGGTACTGCATAAACTCTTCTGACAGTCGGACAGGTGCGGAACAGTAGAACAGTGGGAAAACAACCGAGCGTCGAGTTGTCGCCATGCCGACGGTCCAAAGTCTGTCTCTGCGCATCAGGGAAAGCGCTCTCTGAATGAGCCTGCCCTGTCCTGGATGAGCTCACCGCACACGCTCCACCTGCTGCACTGCCTCTGGGTCAGACCCAGCCAAAACATTTCATTCATTCATTTATTTATTTAGAAGCTTTCTGGTGCTACCTTAAAATTCAGCATGACCGAGCATCTGGCAGCATTACCAGTGTATAAATATGCAACATGGTCGTGAAGTATGACACCTTAGGGTCTGATTATAGCACAGCTAAACACAACACATTCTGTGGCTCAGGAAAAGGCTTCACTTTCTTTATATATCTCGTACTATCAAGCAGAGCATCAGAATGCTCAATGGCCACATTTATGCACATATCTATTCCTAGACCTCTTCATCTAACGTGTGCTGCCATTAGATGTATGCTTCCATTTTTTTGTGTTTTCTTTCTCAGGCTGCTTTTTTCATGGTGTGTTCTACAAACTAGTATGTGCTGCAAACATAAAATACAGTGTGTTTAAGAAGCCATGTGTTTACCATCAACTGAAAAAAATTATTTCTTCATTTGGAAACACCTGTTTCCTAACAGCAAAGAAGGATTATTCCATTATAATGTATTGCTCATCTTTGTATTGAGAGAAATACTTTCGCTACATCATGGTTTACACTACAGCCAGATAGCTGGTTGCTGCACCAATGCCAGTAGTGTAGGAAGACCAATCTATCTCCACATCACGACAGTGCATGCGATAATGCCTACGACTGCCTCGATCCACATCCCCCAAGATGCCTCGACAGCTCAGTCGACCCCACTCTCCCAGACTGCGCCGATCACGATCAGACTGGGCTCATCTCGCAGATCACCCCAGCTCGCTCATCCCCACTCCCAGACTGCGCTCGATCCCCCACCCCGATACCCCGGTGCGCTCGATCCCCATCCCCAGGCTGCGCTCGATCCCCATCCCAGCTGCGCTCGATCCCCATCCCCAGACTGCGCTCGATCCCCACTCCCAGACTGCGCTCGATCCCCACCCCAGACTGGCGCTCGATCCCCACCCCCAGCTGCGCTCGATCCCCACCCCCAGGCTGCGCTCGATCCCCATCCCCAGACTGCGCTCGATCCCACCCCAGACTGCGCTCGATCCCCATCCCCAGACTGCGCTCGATCCCCATCCCCAGACTGCGCTCGATCCCCACCCCAGTGCTCGATCCCACCCCAGTGCGCTCGATCCCCATCCCCAGACTGCGCTCGATCCCCATCCCCAGGCTGCGCTCGATCCCCACCCCCAGACTGCGCTCGATCCCCACCCCCAGACGGCGCTCGATCCCCATCCCAGACTGCGCTCGATCCCCATCCCCATCGCGCTCGATCCCCCCAGATGCCCATCCCCCAGACTGCGCTCGATCCCCATCCCCAGACTGGCCTCGATCCCCACCCCAGACTGCTCGACCTCGATCCCCCACCCCAGGCTGCGCTCGATCCCCACCCCCAGACTGCGCTCGATCCCCATCCCCAGACTGGGCTCGATCCCCACTCCCAGACTGCGCTCTATCCCCATCCCCAGACTGCGCTCGATCCCCATCCTCAGACTGCGCTCGATCCCCACCCCCAGGCTGTGCTCGATCCCCACCGTCAGACTGCTGGGGTCACCGCCAGGATCGTTTCGCACCCCTAGACTGCTGGGGTCACCCCCAGGATCGTTTCGCACCCCTAGACTGGTGTGTCTAAAGAGCCTCAAAATGCTGAAAAATCACCAGACCCACTCCTGCACACAGTCTCCAGCAAGGGAGCTGCTCTCAGTGCAAAGGGCTTTCAATCCCAGGCTTACAAACAAAACCCTTCACAATAATCACAGTGCTTTACTTTACCATACAACCAGCATTACGTGCTACAGGACAGTCAATCCAATAACAAACAATAGCTAATGATTGGTTGATGATGGTCTTGCGCAAACTGAAAATAACACACCATACTCCACTACTCAGGTGCACAAACAGCCTGACAGCCACTTTTTTTCCCCCAATAACTCTGAAACTGGAATAAGTGCTCATTTTCAGCTTCCTGAAAACACAACAACCTCTGTTAATAACAACAAAAAACCCTGCAATATGTATTAAAATATTAAATATTATTTAAATCACTTGGACTGAGACCAAGTTGACTGTGCTCATCAAAGCCTTTAGTTTTAATTAAGGAACGAGGCATGCGTCTTTGAACTCACAAGACAGAGATCTCCAAAGGTCCCATTGGAACATCTCTAGTGTAGCTTCTACTAGGCTGAAAAGGAATCCACATGGGCTTTCCTTCACTCCTCACTAATACTCCTTTCTTGCTGTATTCTTTGCCCGGTGGATGAGCTAGAACAGCCAGGGGACTGGCAGAGTACATCGTGTATGCACGTGCTTTGGCCTTTTTCTCCATCCGTGAGAAAGCTATTTCATGCTCAGCAAAAAGGGAGAATATTAAGAGGGTGAAATGGCACAGTTCCTGTAAATGGAAAGGGCAGGGGATTTTTCTCAAACAGGCTAAGTGTATTCTTCATGTGGAGCTATGTCACCATGGAAAGAGGGAATTAAATACGTATAAGATTAAAGGATCTGTTTTGTATTCAAACACTTGATAATCTATTAAACGTGGGTGCATTACAGCACTTCCTTGGTAGCATGTATTCGCAGAATTGGCATTCCCTTTAAACACTGGAACTTAATTTACGATTTAACTACCGTAATGTTAAACATATGATCTAACGTGCCCTCTTAGGCTTGGTGATGAACCAGGGGCTGGCTTTCAAATTTAACGTCCTAAAATCAGGTTTGAATAAGTGAAGCCGTTTTGAGTCACGTTCCTCTTTGTGAAAGGAGCAACCGACTGCAACATAAATCAGTGTCTTGTTAAAGAACCGCCTTGTCCTCGCGCACTTCGCACACATTCCAGAACAGGGGTGGGCAATTCCGGTCCTGGATGGTCGGTGTGCAGGGCTATGTAGGTTTCTGTTTCCACCAATTAACCTGATCAGGTTAAATCAGCTAATTAGCCGTATACACTCGTAGATTAGTTCACAGTGACACAAGAACAGTCTTCAGCTGTCATTCATGCGCTTATCAAGAAATGTAGCTTTAAAAAATCAGATGGTGTAAATGTAAATGCGAATTAAGTAATTAAGGCCATACGTTGGCATACAAACCACGAACAGATACGGCCCTCGTTACCCACCTCAGTTCTAGAACAACCTTTGCCTTATTTACAAATAACCTTTGTAGTTGTTCGCACGGCCCTGAAGCAACCTAAACCAGTTGTTGTGACACGCCCACTCGCCCTTACGAGGCCAGCGAACAAATGTTGCGCTACTTGGCCGTCGCTTGCAGTCCGAAAAGGAAGTGTGACAGCTACAAAATTGCATTTTCTTCTAATACCTGTTAAATTAAGGCAAGTACATCACACTTAAACCGTAAACACAGCAATATCCAAGCAGATGCTAAGGAATATGTTCTAAATACCCAATTGCAATGGTTTTTCATGCTTCGTTTACAGTGGGGAAAAAACTAGTATCTTGTCGGCAGATTTACAGGCTTCATTTTAGATAACCAGACACTTTAGTCCTGTTAATTTGTTTGTAGAGGCTAGCGCGTCATTTCTCAAGAGTTCGGAATTCAGGAACAGGTCGATCGTACGCAAGGCTATGAGAAACTAAAGAGTCAATTTACTTCGCTGTCAAACACATTTAAAAGACGCAAGTGAAGGTTGAGCAAGACGCAATATATTTTGATTGTTGTGACAGAACTTACTATTAAGTGGGCTAATTTAAAATCTTTGAGCACACAACGGGTCGACTGAGACAGGTGAAGGTCCCAGTGTAACTCGATTACCTACGTTGCCTACAGCACATTTGCGGGCATTTTTTTCTCCAAATTCTGAACAACGCAGTTCGCTCGTTATCGCGTGCAGTTGAGAGTTTAGTTTAACAACTCTACCTGTTTAATTACTACACGTTGATTACAGGCTTTGAATAGAAGATCTGCTTCAGTGGCAGCCAATAAATTATGACTCTGCATAGGACTGAAAGGTGATTCAAAACTACCTTTCGTAAACTGGGTACAACTATAAAACATGGTGGGCTAATAATAGCGTATATGTAACTTGGATTTGATTTATATTCCAACGTCACTTCACGAAATAAGTAAGATTCAACACTGGGCTGGGTGATCTGTGTAGCTTGTAATAGCTACGCATACGGGGTAACTGATTATACCAATGTGCTTCTAAAACAGCATCGTATATTGTTCCCAGCAAAGGATCATGAAAACGTCCAAAACTAGCCTACAGTTTCCACATAAAAAATGACAGGACAGTGCACCTAGGTGCAAAATGATAAGTTAATACAGCTTGATACAGTGTAAAAGGAAATATACCGATGTGTCTTACCATAAGGAGATTCATAGTCTTGGACTGAATGCAATGTCGCCAAGTATCCCGTCGACAAGCGAAGTAGATTCCTTTTTGTTGGTGTTGTTGTTGTTGTTGTTTTTTGTAGCAATCAAAACCCAATAAAGGCTCCTTTTTGTAAACAGGAAGAAGTTGTAAATGTAAATGTGATGTAAAAAACACAATATTTAAACCATTGAGTCTGTTTACAGGAACGCGCTTGCACACTGCATAGCACTTGCTAACCAGTACAGCGCACAGTCACTTTGCGAATTGAGCGATGTTGTGTGTCCCATATTCTTGCACGCCCTCCCCACTGCCGACGGCACGCAATAATGCAAAATTGTAGATCACCTGGAAACTACTCAAGTCGACGAACGAGTGCCTCTCATTTATGGATAAATATCAAAATATGTTTTACAAGTGAACAATTCTGACATAATTCATAATTATGTAATTAGCAGTCTACTCATATTTGTGGATAATTTAGATTTGTGAAACTAGTGACAGCATTATTATAGCTAAATATTTCGTTGGCTGAGTAGAGTCACATAGCCCCACGAAAAAAGATTGACTACTGATAATATAATGTTTTCGATTATATGCGGTTGAAATATAACTGGGGAGTCAGCTTTGGTGACAGGAAATTCATGAAATACCGCCACTCCTATGTATGCACTTTTGTTCTGATATTTCCTTTTGTTCGCACGCAAACTCGCCCACTTAAGCCGTCATGCCTGTTTGCTCATCACACCGACGAAGCGGGCCCTGTCCTTCCCGTGCGGAACTGCAGATACCGAAGGCGACACATAGGGGCTGTCAAGTGTATGCAAGGTTCACCGGTCATAGTGGTTACATCGGCGGCTTGGTCACCACCAGGGGACCAGGGATGGAGCACCAAAAATGCCGAAATAAATAAATGCACAAGAAAAATGTACAAAAAATAAATGAATGTACGTGGAAATAAAGTAATTCATAGATACAATTTGACATAAATGGTTATTTCTGCATTTATTTCTCTATATGTCTTGAAACATTAATTTCTGTATATATTTATTTCTGTATTTATTTATTCTTTGATTCATTTATTTTTTCGATATTTTTTTCATATTTATTTCTAGATGAATGTAATTTTGTACATAGTTATTTCCTAGTTTTTTTGTATTTCTTTGTACACAATTAGGGGGCGTGGCTTTTACATTCAAGGTGAAGCAATCAAGCCCAGAGGGGGAGAGTAGAAGGTCGGTGCAGGCAGGCACGGACAGAGATACCTAATCGACCAGAACAAGGGTCTGCGGCTCCAACTTGAGCTGTGCACCATAACAGTAGCCTAAATCCAGCTAAGACTCACTCGGCTCATCTAGGCAAACTTTACTCAAAAGGAGGCTTGTTACCCAAAGCTCTCAGACTGACCTTATGCCATGCTCTGCCATTCTATGGTCAACTGTCCTCTTGCCAACCCCAAAAAGAGGTGCACTGTCGCGGACAGACCAACCAGCTAATAATGAACTCTCTACAGTTTCCATAGGCAGTATGTGAGAAGGCTGTCCAACTGATCTGGCAATCTGAATTTTGGAGTGAAACAATCAGGCGATGAACCACTTCCTCCAAATCGCTGAACACTACAGGGTCAACCTCTGTGATGCCGCTAACTGGAAAAAATTGTCAAAGCATCCTTGTGAAAGAGAAAATAATCAGTACTAGCATTTTCAGCTATGGCCCTATTCGCACAGGACTAGTATTACCTGGGGACCTCTAGTAATGTGTAATAATTGAGGGTAATTTGTAAATCACATGAGGTCCCCAGGTAATACTAGTCCCATGCGAATAGGGCCTAAATTAGCCAATCTCAAATGTCTGGCTACCTCTTGTTAGTGCAGAATTAGTGTAGGGGAGATCTACATGAGTGTAGGGGAGATCTACATGAGTGTAGAGGGAAATCTACATTAGTGTAGGGGAGGTCTGCATTAGTGTAGGGGAGATCCGCATTAGTGTAGGGGAGATCTACATTAGTGTAGGGAGATCTACATTAGTGTAGGGGAGATCTACATTAGTGTAGGGGAGATCCGCATTAGTGTAGGGGAGATCTACATTAGTGTAGGGAGATCTACATTAGTGTAGGGGAGATCTACATTAGTGTAGGGGAGATCCACATTAGTGTAGGGGAGATCTACATTAGTGTAGGGGAGATCTACATTAGTGTAAGGGAGATCTACGTTAGTGTAGGGGAGATCTACATTAGTGTAGGGGAGATCTGCATTAGTGTAGGGGAGATCCACATTAGTGTAGGGGAGATCTACATTAGTGTAGGGGAGATCCACATTAGTGTAGGGGAGATCCACATTAGTGTAGGGGAGATCCACATTAGTGTAGGGGAGATCCACATTAGTGTAGGGGAGATCTGCATTAGTGTAGGGGAGATCCACATTAGTGTAGGGGAGATCCACATTAGTGTAGGGGAGATCTGCATTAGTGTAGGGGAGATCTGCATTAGTGTAGGTAGGAGTGAAATGTCACAGTGAACCCAGTGGGTGGGGAAAAACATAACATGGCGGGGGGCACACCTTACAGTCTTAAGAGCTTTAATGGTTCACACAAAGTTAGGTAAGTCAATACAATTTGAAGTTATAGGACACAAACATAGTCCTGGACTTCGGGATTTGAAAGGACCCAGGTTCAAATCCCCCCTCAGGCTCAAGTGAACCTTTAACTCATTACACAATATAAATGTACTAATGGAACAGAGTAGCAGCAAATGTTTTACAGTGAATGTGACTGGTATCCAGTTTTGTGTGGCAGCACAAATGGACCATTGGCAGAACAGGAAGTGAGGTCAGCAGAGTTTTGTTTAACTCATTTTCAGTGAGGAGAAATAATGAAACTCCAAATGCAATTGCCAGGTTTATGATCTGTAATAACACCATCCCAGATTTTGATTCCCCTCATTCTGCAGTCATGCAATGACAGATGCACTCACTGTTCTTCACTTTATTTGGTGTAGTACTCACTGACCTGCGAAAAAATGTTTTTTCCAAATGTCAGTTAATCCATTTTTCTTTCTAACTGCACAACTGTATTTGCAATGTAATTCCTCATTAACTGGATCCAGCTTTAGATTATTAGCTGAATGCGGAAAGCACACTCATCCTTTTTCCCATTGATAATTATTTTAAGTGACATAATTAGTTCATGATCAAGCTCCAATCTCATACTTTTATTTCCTTAATGATATGGGCTGTGCATTAGCTGCATGCCTGCGTCCCTGTATGGGCTTTCTGCAGGGCTCAGCTGTGGACCTGCCGTGGTTCTGGTTACCTTCTTAATGTATATGGAAGCAGTAAGTACTTACCCCACACGGCTGCTGCATGTTGACTTGTTTTTGCTGAATAAATAATTACAGAGTAAAATTTTTTCGTGTTATGAGCCACACGCAGTTAGATTTATCTACAGTTAAGACTTGGTGGGGGATACAGGACTTGGTGGGGGCTGTGCAAGGGTTGGCTATGTCCTAATATGTAGAACCATGGAATTGAAAGAGGGTGTACTCCAAATAGGTTGTTGCTGCTGTGGCCAGTGTTACAAACTGGCTCTGGATTGTAACAAATGAGGGAGACCACACACCAAGATCATCAATTAAATTATTTATTTAAAGTAAATAATTAAACAAAAACCAAATTACATTGTGGGATGTGTGAGATTAGAAGATCAGCTGTGTAAAGCATGTGTAGATGAGTGGAAATTAAGTGTAGGGTGTTGTAGAAGTGTGAACAAAACCAAAAGAATGGCCTCCAGCAGGGAGAGAGTGAAGAAGCCAGGTCAGAGAGTAAAATGGCAGCCATGACACTGCCTCTCATACACCTGGCCACTCAGCCCAGGTGTACATCAATTAGAAGGACAAGCCTTCCAACTCCACCCACCAATCTCCTGCAGGGAGAGCAAGCAGAACACACAGCAACACAGACAGAGTGGGGAGGGCCATCACACCAGATATGATTGAAATTTAAACTAGTCATTTCTGCAACCTAGGTAGACTATTTCATGCAGCATACCTAAAACCAGACTTGAGATCTGTGTGGTTATGTCTGATAATGGGGGTCTGGTCTTTTTATTTAGGTGTTTATTTTGCACCTGCATCTGGAAACTCAGTTGAGATGAATTTCTGAAGTGCTTCTGCTTTGGTGCCCTGGAGCTAGCAGTTTGGCCTAACATCCGTATGAATGTTAATGTGAACGTGTTTAATGGGTATCTGAGTTAAATGGCCACTAGGAAGAGCGATAGTGGCCGTGATATAAATACATTTAATGTTACTGTGTGTCTCAAGGAAAGGATTAGAAAGCATAACATGAATAAGGTCATGAGTCATTACCACTGAATAATAGCTCTGCGTAATTATATATATTGCACAAAAAACGATGTTGAAAGAATATGCATTGTATCAGTAATTCTGCAACAGCAGGCGAGACATAGTATGGTCCATGTTAATGACCTTTGCCTCTGAACCGTTGGTTGCGTGGTGTGCAGTATCTCATTGACCATGTTTACACGCACATCATAGTGAGTCAACAGTCACACTGCTGGAAACACCCGAGAGGAATGCCTGCAGCACGGCATTATGGGTCAGCTCTCTTTGGCGCTGAGTTCGGTGGAGGGGCCCCTCGGTGGTCGGGCAGCGTAGGCGGTCCTGGCGGAGCCCGTGCTGGTCGCCCCCGGTCTTGCTGGAGCCCCCCAGCTCCACAGCGCACACAGTGTCAGAAAAGGTCACAGGATGCCCCCCCCCCCCCAGTGCTCCAGCTGCTGGTCTCCGGGGTGCCCTCACCCGTGGAGCCAAGCTGCCATTTTCAGAGGGGGGGGGGCACATTGAGGGGAGGTTGAGATAAAGACAGAGTGAGTCGTGACACGTCCCGCCTCCTCGCTCACATTCCAGCCCCGTTCCACACAGGTACCTCCTCACAGAGGTATTTCGCTCCCTGTTCCTGTGCATGTGCAGTTCAGATTGTGGGGTCTGACAGCAAGCTAACAGCCTGGTGCAGCGGCCTACCTGACTGTGCCCTTCTCTGCAGTGCAGTTACACTCTCCTCTCAGACAACCAGGACACTCTTCCACCAAGGTTCAGATTCCCTGCTAATCAGGCAGAAGAGAACTGGGGTCCAGACAGTGAACCCTGGGCGTTGTTTGGTCATGCGTTCCTCTGTATGACCACAGCATGTCTACCATGAGGCAATAGGAACCGGAGGCGGTGGCGGGCGGGGCGGGTCTGCGATTAATTCTGTCTGAAGGAACTGCGGTCATGTCAACAGCATTCCATCAAGGCCTGAAATACAGGCTGAGAGGGAGGGAGAGAGAAAGGGAGGGAGAGACAGAGAGAGAGAGAGAGAGAGGGGGGGGGGGGAGAGTGAGAGATAAAGAGAGAGAGGGAGAGAGAGAGAGAGGGGGGAGAGAGAGAGAGAGAGGGGAAAGAGAGAGAGAGAGGGTCATGTGGTCACTGTAAGACAGAAGAGGTTGAGACAGAGATGCACTTCCTCCTAAACTGTACAAAATATACAAATATAAGAAAAATATATTACCACAAATTTTCATAAATTATAAAACACTCCATTCTTTATCAAAGAATGAAAAATGTGCAGTCCTTTTAGGACAAGGGCCAACAGCCTCAATTGCGGCTCAATATGTTTCAGCTTGCCATAACCTGAGGGACACTGAGTGACCATCCTACATAATTATATTTATTTATTTATTTATTTATTTAATTAATTTTTTTTTTTTTCTTTGAATGCTTGTGCCGATTGAACATTAATAATGTGTTGTTTTTTTTTTTTAAAGAATGTTCACTGTTATTAGTATCTCATAAAAAACATGTTTTCAACGTACAAAAATGCCAAATGCCAACATACAAGACCAGTCCAGGCCTGCCATTAAAAGTATTGATATCAAAATGACGCCAAGTTACGGTACTACAAACAATATAGGCTATCTTGCCTCACCGAAATGAAATAAGATGTATTCCAAAGCAATGCTACCCAATATTTCCTCAATTCTTTCAAGTCATTTGGCCCTGTGTGCATAAGCATGCACTACATGGACAGGCCAAACATATGTGTGGATGGCTCTCTCACAGTCAAGATTGATTGAACAGGTGTGTATATGTCCAATTTGTATTGGTATGTATGTATTTCGCTGCCCAGCCTTTCTGTTGCGTGAATGATAGTATGTTTCTTGGTATTTAGTGTGTGTTCGTAAATGTGAATGTAACATGCTGCGAGGGAATTGTCCCCATGGGGATAAAGAAGTTCTCTATGTATGTATGTACAATATATATTTTACATGCAGTATTTATTGTACGTAGCAAATATACAATAAGTTGTACATGTACTCAAATTCAGTTCAGAAGCAAGTATAAACATGTTTTCTGGAGAAAGATGCTTCCTGTTGTTGGAGTGTAATAGTGAATATGGAGGGAACCGGCCTGTTTGGAAGCCATGGTGCTCCACAACGCCTCTGAGTGCCAGAAGTGGACACAGAGGGACTGAATTGGCTGCTCATGGTCATTCATTTTCTTGAAATGCTGTTTACCTGGAATCAGCCCAAAATCAGCTCTCTGTCTGAGTACATTGACCCTCCTAATGCACTTGCTTTGATATCTGGGTCATCATGACTGGACTGAGATTGCAGGAAAATGGATAATGGAGCATTATGGGAAACATTATTTAAGCGCGTGAGGCTGACGGGTTATCTCTCTGCCCCCTCAGTGTACCGTACGGGAGAGGAAATGCAGGCGGCATCAGGGGATTTTGGGATCCACAAACTGGTTACAGTTTTCATTTGGAATTTGACTTCCATTTTGGAGAGGTGACAAAATTAAAAATTGATTTGAGTGGGGAGAGTGGACGGTACACCTGTGTGGTTAGGATTAGGGTTGAGTGGGGAGAGTCCACATACATCTGTGTGCTTGTGCATGTTTTTCTGCATGTCTGTGGTTTGTTTTACATGATTATTTATGTGAATAAATCCTCAGAAATGCACAGCGGGGAAGCAAATGTAGACAGAGTGAATAACACAGCCACTTCTGAACTACTGATTCTGCACTTCTACAGTTTTGAAATATTAAATATAATTATATTACTGTATAACATTAGCATAACACACTGCTATTTGTGGAGTCAGATACTTAACCATTTACAGTTCACAGCAACAATACTGTATTCGATACCTTTTTCCTTGCATGCTAGTCATAATCATTCTTTCCATTACCATTGTTTGTTCCAGTCGGTACCATTTGCTACTGTGCCAAAGCTATGATCAACATCGGAAGCCATTTTGTGATGTACAGCTGTGATTCTATGAAACCGTGGGACATAGGCTAATATCTTCCTGTATCAGCACTGAGGCATTAATGCACTCCTAACATAAGAAAAGACACAAGAAAAACCTATACTTAGGAAATAATGCTCTCGTGGAAGATATAGTCTACTAGAGTACTTGTACTCCGATGGCCTTGAATTAGACAACAAACTCCAACTTTCTCCCCATCTACAGCACTGTGGGTACTTTGTTCAATGTCCTCTATGTAATAATAGATATCTGTATATTAAACTGAATAAGAATGGGTGCATCAGGATGCCAGTCAATGATTTAATAAGTGGGTTTTATTAACGGGTGTACAAACAAATAACCCTCTTAAGGTGTCTGATGCCAGACAAGTACATTAAGACTCATTGTTTATTTAGTTCCTTGGCTGTAACCTTGTGGGAAAAGTACACTTCAAGATTCAGTAGACATGGTGCACAACTGATCACTACCTTGTGTGTCAACGTGCGAGAGTCAAGGGTGCTTACTCAAGTATGTTTTCTCTGGTATGTACACTCCAGTAGTGTGAAAGTGTGCTTATTGGAGTATGTTTACTCTAACTGTGTGAAAGCATGCTTACAGTGTACACTCTAGTTGTGTGAATGTGTGTTTACTCCTTGGCTGGGAGAAGTACATTTCAGATGTGGTGGAGGTGGGGCTGGGCTGTCCATTAAAGACACATGCGCGTAGCACAGAATGTTGCCCTGTAAGAGAATAAATGGCGTTTACCTGGACATGCTTCCATATTTTGTCTACAGCATCAATGTGGGTGTAAACATGGATATCAATAACAGAGGCTTGCAGAGTTTCAGGTGCTGCATTTGAGCTTTAGTGCTGCAGCTGGAGGGATTTTACTGTCGTGTTGAGATTGTGAGAAAATACGTTCCTGTTTCCCCTGCGTGCTGAGAGGTGGCCGCGAGCTGCTCAGTGGGAGGAGAACGTACAGTAAAACAGACCAAATTGTTTAAAAACACAGCAAAACAAAGTTTCTGTTTGACAGCTCTGAGCTGTGGACAAAGCCAGCCTGCTAAGAAAAGAGATGAATAACCTGTAAAACCAAACGGGACGTCCTGCAGTGACGCTTGTCATTGTCATCAAGGCTTTGTGCTTTCTATGCTGTCGTATATGCCTTTACAGCTGGCTTACCCTTTCCCACACAAAAGTCCCACTACATTAACTGTGCCATTAACAGCTCTCTTAGGACTGAAGAGACCATAATTACTGTGACCTTTGAGGCCATTTACTTTGTGTGTGCGCAAAGAAAACTACAAAAAATACATGGTTATTTACACTGATAATACCTCATTTGATGTTTGGCGGGCATCTAAACAGGGTTCCTGTATTACAGTTTGCTAGTGTTCTGTCTAGGTAGTGTTCTCCAGAGAATACTGTGCATGGTAAGAATGTTCAATGCGGTTTAAATTGATATCGCAGATGAATAGGAATGTTTCACCCTTCCATTCTTACAGTTCAGTTGACAAAAAATAGAATCTTATTAGGTACTGTAATTATTTCCATAATGTCATTTCCATAATATTATAATAAATCCTGTTCCCCGGGAGAGGACACTCACAGAACAGGAATTGTGTGTATTAATGGTTTTCACTGAATACTAATACCTTTAGAGAAGAATTTGCACTGCATTACTGAAGAGGTGTTTATGGTCAATGAATAATTCATTGGGGATTACTCATGGGGAGTTTATGACAATAATCTTATGGATTGCTATGTTTTCAGAGATAACCTGTAAATTATGTAAACAGATCTATTTTAATCCCATTCATTTTGTTCTGAATGAATTTGTGAATATAGAACTGATACAGTAAATTAATATAGCTGGCTATAAGCATGGAACAAACAATGCTACAGTGAACAGACCTTGCATTAGCTCAGATACCGTACAGACCACACAGTCTGCATTACTTCACAGTCCAGCCGAGGATTTCTGGCCTCAATTTAAGTGAGTGAAAGTGCAAGATTATTTTCAGGTAATCTCATCCTGTTTAAAAGCATTCCGGATGAATTCCATAGCTTCTAAAGATGTGAATTAAAAACACAGCCACTTAGAAACCAAGCCAGTGTGGACACAGAGATATATATATGCCTGCTGATTATAGAGCCCATAGATAATCAATACAGTCCATACTAGCCAATGAAGGATGACACAAAGCATTTGCTGGTAATGGCAGCATTAGAAAAAAAACCAACAAATGATCACCAGTCTTTAAACTTTGTAAAAATGAAAGTAAAGGACATCAGAAAAAAGAATAAAATGCACTGATTGTTATCATACTCTTACTGCTAAAATGAAGGAGAAAACAAAAAAGTAAATAAAATTAATATTCTACTTACCAGACCTTTCCTGAGCAAGTTAATGGCCTTGCTGGGTCAGGTTTGTCCCCTGGGCCATAGACTGGGTGTCCCTGGTATAACATGTTCAGCCTTTTTATTTGTAATTTTGGAAGCTGGACCCTAATCTACATTCTGCAGTTCCAAATACTGTAAGCATGACGCAAACCTACTGTGAAAACTGTAGCCATACGGTATGGCAGTCAGCTGTAAAAGTCATTTGTAAAAAGTCATTTGTACAGTTGCTAAAGTAAGACTGTCAGTATATACTTCCATTACTAAACAGAAACATCTGCTTCTTAAGCAGAAAATAACTTGCATTACATAACTAGTGTTTAGATTCAGATGCAATTCCTGCGCAATATAAATGCTTGAATATGAGACATATGCATCTTATTGCATTATGCACTCTGGAAAACACAGAGAGATTGTTTATTGAGAGAGTTACTCTTGCAAATATGAATTAGAAATGACTGGACCTGAACCATGAGTATTTCTGTTGGTAACAACAGGCCAATGGGATCCATTGGCCCATTGGACAAGCTGTCCCTTCCTGTGGATTTGACCAGTAGGCAGCTGTCTCTTCCTGTGGGCTTTGACCAATAGCACTGTATCTCCTGTGGGCTTTGACCAATAGGCAACTGTTTCTTCCTGTGGGCTTTGACCAATAGGCAGCCGTATCTTCATGTGGGCTTTGACCAATAGGCACAGCTCTAGTCCTAGCCAAGCTGGGCTTTCCCTTCTTTTACATTGCCAATCTTTTATGTCAATCACAATCTATGACCTCAAATTTCACAAGGTCATTTTCCCCCAGCTGCATAAGCCACACTGATCCAAGAAAGACCGTGACAATATTTAACAGTCTGCATGAGCACTAAAATTGCCCTGAACCCCATCTCAGGCTGTTATTCATGTTCTGAGTTACTGTTATGTCTGAAATGCACAATTCACCCAAACAGAATGCCTGCTGTCTTTCTCTGCCTCTTTTTCTGTTGAACTGAGAGTGAAATCGATAAATCTTTGACCTTCTCACCATAACTCAGGAGTAAGCATACATTTTAATTGATTCCTTGAAATTTAACATCAAAAGTCCTCGTGTTCAGCACATAACTGAAGATGTATATGGCCTCTTCTCCAGCATTTTAGGAGGTCCTGAGAGATATGGTGATATGATTTCAAATATGACAGTATCCCTATGTTTTGGATTAAGCTGACCATTAAAAGTTGAAGACATCACTAACTTAACTCTTTGTGACCTGTTTTATGTAAAAGAGTGTACACATTTGATCTGCTAATGACTTAGATGTATGTGCACCCACACACTTCCAATCAGAAAGCACTTTAGTAGTCTTCTAAAAATTTTAATAATCTGTTTCCAGTGCTCGGTTTCCCAGGAGGTTAAGGGTATTTAAACTGATACATGATAACACTAGCATTTCTCACATTTAAAATAATACAATGGAAAACTGGGCAACACTTTCAATGACTTGTTTGTATGATTTACACATGATAACGAAATTTACACCTTTTAATTTTTAAAGCACAATAATGAGAGAATACACATAGCCAACATGTACTGTAGATACGTATTAAATGTCAACATAAAATTAGTTTACAAATGATGAATCCCTGTTTGAGAAGTGTTTTTTTTTGTATGATTAGGTTCCATATCCTAAATTAATTTCAGGCTTTAATGCTGATATTAAATACAGTTAAAATAGACACAAAAAACAACTACTACTTATTCACGTAGTCCTCATACATTTTTACTGACTGTAAAAATGTTATAGTTAATCAGCAGTATTGATATTTGGTACTTTTCTTTTTACAACGTATAATATATCGTGTATAAGTACGTGTAAAACAAAGTGTGAATGAGAGATGTGCATGCAGAGAGTTGAAAAACCCAGAGAGCAGAAATCCCAAGTGTCCATTTGAGCAGAGCACAGAGTCGAGCTAGTGAAAAGCTGGGTCCATGAGGGGCCAAGCCGCAGAACGGGCACTCAGAAAACACATTCATCGCGAGACTGAAGAAGCGCTGCTGTCCCCCTCGATAGCCATCTCTCCAGTTCCCCAAACCAGCTGAGGAGGTAATGGGGATATTACTAAATTACAGACCATTTCCTGAACTCCGCTGTTTTCCCAACAGCTGCCCTAAAGATGAAGAGGGGATGAACACTGTGTTTTGTGGATGTTTTGAAACAGGAAAATCTCATAAATGGAAAAACTGGCGCATATGATGTCTGGACAGAGCCCTGAAAACACGTCCCGTGAGGTGTTAATGTCCTTCCTGGAAGAGAAAACAGGCTGTCCGATCAGTCGCATGTAATGGGCAGGCTGTCCGTTCAGTCGCATGCAACGGGCAGGCTGTCCGATCAGTCGCATGTAACGGGCAGCCTGTCCGTTCAGTCGCATGTAATGGGCAGGCTGTCCGTTCAGTCGCATGCAACGGGCAGGCTGTCCGTTCAGTCGCATGTAACGGGCAGGCTGTCCGTTCAGTCGCATGTAACGGGCAGGCTGTCCGATCAGTCGCATGTAACGGGCAGGCTGTCCGTTCAGTCGCATGTAACGGGCAGGCTGTCCGTTCAGTCGCATGTAACGGGCAGGCTGTCCGTTCAGTCGCATGTAACGGGCAGGCTGTCCGTTCAGTCGCATGTAACGGGCAGGCTGTCCGATCAGTCGCATGTAACGGGCAGGCTGTCCGTTCAGTCGCATGTAACGGGCAGGCTGTCCGATCAGTCGCATGTAACGGGCAGGCTGTCCGTTCAGTCGCATGTAACGGGCAGGCTGTCCGATCAGTCGCATGTAACGGGCAGGCTGTCCGTTCAGTCGCATGCAACGGGCAGGCTGTCCGTTCAGTCGCATGTAACGGGCAGGCTGTCCGATCAGTCGCATGTAACGGGCAGGCTGCCCGTTCAGTCGCATGTAACGGGCAGGCTGCCCGTTCAGTCGCATGCATGTAACGGGCAGGCTGTCCGATCAGTCGCATGTAATGGGCACATGTTCTTTCAGTAATTTAATTAGGGTCTGCAGTGTTTGTCTGTTTGAGGTAGTAATTTCCCCTAATATGCCAAGTCAATATCCAACCAGTGCTCTCGTATCAAAACAATATTGCCCTGGCAACTGTTCTAAGAGCATAAGGAGCTACACTATGGGGGTTTTTAACAGAACCCTGCATTTATCTTTGATGTGTAATAATGTTTGTTTTGGAAAAATATGATAAGTATTTGATTCTTAGAGCTTCCTATTTTGACTGCCTTTCCTGATTGTGTTTTCGGGTGAAAATAAATGTGGGAACTGCAACTGAGCCTGGCCCTTTCAGTTAAAGAGAGTTCCCTCTGACTTTCTTCACGGCGGGTCACCTGATATTAATGGAAACCTCCACGATTAAAGAGCACCCCAAGGGAGTGACAAGGTATGCCAGAAAGAAGACTGGCGTATGAGAGTGGTGTTCACGGAGTCCTGAGGGCCTCCAGGCCATTACTCAGTACAGGGAAGGCTCAGTGCGCTTGGGGAGGCATTGTTAAGGGAGAAGCATTCTGTTTATATCAAAGTGTTTTTGTTCTTGCAGTAAACCCATTAAATGCTACTGCTAACTTACTTGGTGTATGCTTTCTTGGGCCATTTCAGGCTTTCACTGGCCCAGTCCTGTGTGTATGTTTGCATGTGTGTGTGTTTGCATGTGTGTTTGTGTGTGTCTGTGTTTGCGTGTGTGTGTGTGTGCGTGTGCGTGTGTGTGTGTGCATGCGTGCCTGTGTGTATGAATATGGCTTCACTCATTCACTCATAGCCTTCACTACAAGCATGGGTGATGCTGAAGCCCCTGGAGCAGTGCACTGTGGGATACTGTCCCGAGCCGGCACTGGAAGAGCCCAGTTTCAGTACTGGACCATGGATGCCATCCATGCTCTGGAACAGCAGCTGAACAGGATGAGCCACAGAGCACCATCAATTTGAGAAATTATATAGAAATGAATTATTTTAATCAAACTGTTGACTGTTCTGAGTTGAATGGAATTCTGCTTCTTTCAGCAATACCCTGTACTGAGTGGCAATAATTAAGTATCTTCTACAATGATACACAACAAGTACTGTTCTATTTATACCCAAACACTGTTGATCTATCTGTTCATGCACCTGAAAGTGTACTTTGGCTGACATTTTCTTTTGGATTCTTTTAAGGATGGATTATGTATGTCATTATATGTCATCATATGTTCTACCTCCAGTCGTCATATGAAATGTATTATTTCCACAATTTATGATGTCTCCATCTCTCCATCTTATAGGCAGGGATAGTTTAGTACTGTAGTACCATAACAAATGCTGGTAAGCCAGAGTGACCTCCTTAATATTTGGGACAAAGACATTGTTTTTATTGATTTTGCTCTGTACTACACAAATTTTAATTTGTAATCAAACAATCTACATGTCGTATTAGTGCACATTATCAGCATTTATTAAAGGGTATTTTTAATATTAATTTTGGTTTCGCCATGTAGAAGTTCCAGCATGTTTTATACATCGGCCACACTGATCAATGATAAGATCTCTTCCTGCCTGGCTGACATCTCCACCTGGATGGCCAGCCACCACCTGAAGCTCAACCTCAACAAAACTGAGCTGCTCTTCTTCCCGTGCAAGACCTCCTTACTATGTGAGCTCTCAATCACGGTTGATGGCACCACAGTGACTGCCTCTCACTCTGCTAAGAGCCTGGGAGTGGTCCTGGATGACCAACTGGACCTCAAAGAGCACATCAAGGCAACATCATGGTCCTGCAGATTCCTTCTCTACAACATCAGAAGGATTCAACCACACCTGACTACGCACTCTACCCAGCTGCTCGTCCAGTCTATGGTGACCTCCCGCCTTGATTACTGCAACTTTCTCCTTGCAAGCCTGCCAGCTTGTGCCATACAGCCGCTACAGATGATTCAAAACAGCTGCTGCCCGACTCATCTACAACCTTCCCAAATTCTCCCACGTCGCTCCTCTGCTGCGATCACTCCACTGGCTACCGGTCGCTGCCAGGATCTGGTTCAAAGCCCTGACCCTTGCCTACACTGCAGTCAACAGGACAGCCCCTATCTACTTGCAGGACATGATTCGATCCTATACGCCTGCTCGACCACTCCGCTCTGCGGCAGCAGGGAGCCTTGCACCCCCTCCCACCCGAGTAAAGGGATCACAGAGCTTCTCCACTCTAGCTCCCCAGTGGAGGAACGAACTCCCTGTCCCTCTTTGAACCTCTCCCTCACTACCTGCTCTGAAGACTCATCTCTTCAGACTATACCTGGACTAACTACCACCACTCTGTATATTTCACTCTAAATCCCCCCCCCCCTTTCATGACACTGGTTACATGTTCCCCCATCCCAGCACTTTTTGGTAATTTGTATTTGTCCTAATACTGCAGCTTGTTCTTCTGCCTAGTTGGCTTTGCAGAAGTTAGGTCAGAATAGTGTTCACTGTGTGAACTAAACTGTCTTCTTAGCTAGAAATAGCTGTACAAAATAAGTAATGTATCTTATGGAACCTGTGTATTGTAGTTGTCCATGACCATGAAATGCACCTTTTGTACGTCGCTTTGGACAAAAGCGTCTGCCAAATAAATGTAATGTAATGTAGCACGCATATTCTTTGCATGCAATGACTTCTTGAAGTCTATGACTCATAGACATCACCAGGTGCTGAGTATCCTCTCTGGTCATGCTCTGCCAGGTCTGTACTGCAGCCATCTTCAGCTCCTGCTTTCTCTTCAGCATATGAAACGCTCAGTTGGATTCAGATCAGATGAGTGACTTGGCCAGTCACAAATGGTTTTTGGCTGTGAAAAACTCCTTTGTTGCTTTAGCAGTATGTTTGGGATCATTGGTGAAGTGCCTACCAATGAGTTTCGAGGCATTTGGTTGAACTTGAGGAGGTGAGATGCTTCTGTGCACTTCAGAATTCATTCTGCTGCTGCTAGCAGTTACATCATCAATGAAGACAAGTGATCCAGCACCTGTGGCAGCCATTCATGCCCAAGCCATAACACCCCTGCTACCATGTTTCATAGATGAGAGGAGGGGTGCTTTGGATCTTGGGCAGTTCCTTTTGGCCTGCACACTTTGCTCATGCCATCACTCTGATACAAGGGAATCTAGGTCGCATTGATCCAACTGACCTTTTTCCAGAACTCTGCAGGATATTGTAGGTACTTATTGGCAAACTGTAACCAGGCCAACATGTTTTTTGCAGACAACTAATGGTTTGCATCTTGCAGTGTAGCCTCTGTAGTTCTGTTTGTGAAGTCTTTTGTGGACAGTGATCTCAGACACATCCACACCTGCTGGCGTGTTTCTGTTCTGTCGGACAGGTGTTTGGGGATTTTTCTTCAGTATTGTGAGAATTATTCGGTCATCAACTGTAGAGGTCTTCCTTAGCCTACTGAGCCCTTTGCAATCACTGAGCTTACCAGTGTTCTCTTTCTTCTTAACCCCCTAGCACACAAGCCAAATCTTGCCAATCCTTGCCCATTTAGGGGGTACCCTATTTAAAACATTATAACTCCAGATGTGAACACCACAGAGACTTGAAAAAATGAAAAGCAAGTACAATTTACAATACTAATGCATATTAGTTTATATTCATAATTTTAGAAGAAATAAAGTGCCACAATTGCAATTGTTTTGACAAAAAATCAAAAATGAATTTGCACTTTTTATGTTTGCAATGAAATGCTGAGAGATTGCATATATACAGCAGGTTAAACTATACATCTGCTAGATCAAAAACGTCTTGATCACAAGTTCATAAAATCTAAGGGTGGATATGTAGAACTACTATAGATATATGAAGCAAAAACTAAGCAGTGTACCCAGCGTCTCCAAATCTATCCAAAATGTCTAAATTATGCATTGCTGTAAATCACAACATATTCACGTATTTCACTACAAATCAACTGTTTTGACGCAAGAAAATCACTGTTGCATAATTTTCAAGTAGGAATTACAAGCTTTCAGTCAGTACAGTCGTATAAAATATCTAGGGGTCCAGAAATATATCCAAAATCTCTCCAAAATTGAATAAAATTCTTTTTGTCCATTATAAAGCATATAAATGAGCCCCAATGTGGTACAGTACCTAAATGTGTAATAATTAACTCTTGTGTGTATTTCTATACCCTGTACTTCGTATGTTTTCTTGTACGGGGATGAGACAACATGAAAACAATTTTCAACCCTCCACCACATTTTGGCAACGTTCCAACTCTCACGTCATCACTGTTGCATGCTTCACAAAAACTATTACACTATTAACGCTTATATTATAGTGTGAAATATCCACATTATATAACACCACTAACCTATTTAAAGATACTCCATTTAAAAAATAACGTATATAACCGAAATATTTTGAGCAGTAATATGTACATAGCAATGATGAAATCTCATCGATGTTCAGTAGATGGAGACAGAGACAGTATCAATGATACTGTTCTATTCGCTTCTGTTTTGCTCCAGAAAACGATGTCAGTTAGGTCTATCAGCAAACATATGGCTTAGCTATGTCCAGAAGTCCTCAATAATAATAGTATTTTCCAAGAAATTACGAAATATCGTTGACCACGTTTCGTTAGGTGCACCGTATTTTTATGCTGACATAGAGTGAATGCGTAAGTGAATGCGATGCTAAGAATATTTTCTGTTACGCTGGCCTATAAAACGCTATTACAAAAGCAGAATTAGACATGTTATACATCGTTAGAAAGCTTATACTCTCACCTACTGAATAAATTAATTGTCAATCAAGCCAGACTGTACTAAAAAGGGCGACGACGCCGTAAACAACAGGTGTGGTATTACGCACAGCTATTTTGGAAGATACCCAGGTGTCACAGATGCGCGTATATTTCCCAAACGGATTGTGCAAGACAATATATGACCACGCAATCTCAAAAGGGACATCTCTACACGTAAAACCAACAGTAAGGATTTATATGTATTTAATATTTAGTCCCAGATATGAAGAATATAGAATTACATGGTATCATTTTTCAAAACGTTTTCTCGTTTATTTCGTTATTCAGGGAGCTGCTGTATAGGCATATCTTAGGGCTATTGTCGGGTTTATCTTGTTGCTATGACGGAATATGATTTTTTAGTGGTGAAAGAATATTTTTATGAATGCCAAGATAGACAATATTATCCATTATGTCAAGGGTGGGGGGTGTTTTGTAGATGAGAGTGCAGGGAGGGGGTGCGTGTTAAATGAACGACCAGAGCGACAATGGTGGGCCTGCGAAACTCCGTTTTCGGCATAGTTGTTGTGTATCGTCTACTAATGAAACTAAAACAACGCGTTTCTGTTTTTAACTCACACTTAGCTTGCAGTAGCACCGAATGTTTGAGTTTAGTAATCTCTAAGGGGGCTTTGCACTAAGAGGTTAATGATGTTCCAAATGGTTTTTTGCCTGCCTGAAGTTTAGTCTATGAATGCTGTCTTATACCTGCACTAAGGAAGCAACTGAACACACTTTACTAATCAAAACACCAGTGAAGCAATTTCTCCCAAACACTACAGTGGCCTGTGGTGTGGAGGGATTTTTACATGGCAAACACAAAATGTGTAAAAATTCCCTTTAATAATTGCTGAGAACCTGCCTTTTAAACGCATGTGAATAGTTTGATTACAAACCTAAAATTGTGGAGTGCAGATCCTAATCAAGAAAAAGTATGTCTTTGTCCCAAACATTACATAAGGCATTGAATTTGCGCACTTCAGTTTTGTTACAATGGTGACAAGATCCATAGTTGTGTTCATCATTATACATTCTATAATAGTCCTTGGGTCAAAGGAAGGACAACCAATTGTGCATCTCAGTCACCCAATCAGATGCGTTTTGAAGCTTGCCCTGCATAGCATGAATCACAGCCCTAATAATTGTCGGTCACTGCCAGCAATCCAGAAACCTGGAATCCACTGATGTACACAGTCTGAGAGGGCTCTCGGTGTTTGGAGAAGGAACACCGGGACAGGGACAGTGTCTCTAAAACAGATGCCTGTCACAGGGGCACTTTTTACACCGCTGTTCTTAATGATATTCTCCAATCACCATGTGAGCAGGAATCAATGAACAATGAACATCAAACAACTAATGCTATACCTGAGTGCAGCACACTGCAACAGTGTTCACCTGATAGATATTACCTCTTACTCCTAATCAGTTTCAGTCCTAAGGTGAAGATGGCCAGATTTTCCATACTTATCATATTTAAGTAATTAAATTGAATGAATAATTGGATATTATGTTGACTATAACTTTCAACTGACCAATCTCATTCTATAGTATGTATTTTTTAAAATAATATTGCATCTGCAATCTCGATAAAGGTTTTGAATGCATAAAAATAAAAGATCTGTGCTTGAGAACAAATTTCTGGGTTGAATCATCATTTTGTCAAATAAGCATTTGTCTTTAACACATACAAAACTTCTGGTCTTACTTTGTTTCATTAACATAACATTATTTATAGAATTAGATGCTGCATATGCTGAATTTAACTGAACTGAGCTGTGATCCTGAGAACTGTATAAAACATAGTATTCATTGGCTGCAATGGGATTTAAATGCGAGTCAGAGCCAGTGACAAACATCAACTGATTCCAGGGCTATTTTTTGTAAGTGCTGAATGATTCTTGTAAGTTGAATTCCTCCCACTGTAGTGACATATTTTGTCCTAACAGGTATAACTTATTAGAATCCTAAACTCCCGAGAGCTTACGACCACGCTGCTTCTCCATTTCAGGCTGCAGGATTACTCTGCTTCATCTTTTCTCCCTGAATGAAATATTGTGCGGCTCAAAATGGAGGGGCTGATTTTTCTCCAAGACCTATGTCTTGTCAGCATTTAGCAGGGAGTTTTTTGTGAGCTGTGATGTGCAATGAGTTTTCGGTTTGGCAACCACTGGATACAAGGGGTAATATGCACAGCATGCTGTGCTGTGGTGCTTGCAGGATATTTAATTAGTGAGTCAGAAAGAATAAAATATGCTCTGTGATGCAGGCCCTGCTGTTGCGCACCACACAGCTGCTGTTGGGCCAATCAGGATAAAGAACTAAAGTTACTCTATGGCTTTAAACTCAAGGTCCACAGGTATAAACTAACAATAAGAGGTGAGCAACACCTGGGTAAAATAAGAGTGCCATCTGGTCAGCACAGGGCAGTTGTCATTATTGCTTAAAATGCACTGCTGCATTGCAGTATGTCGTTATAGCCATCGCTGTTTATTCACCTGTGTACAGCCCAGGTTACTTCCTTATTATAAACAAGCAGTATACTTACACATGTCACTTGCATCTTATTGTATGGTTAATAGCTTAGCTTCTTTGTAAAGTAAGCCATAATTCCTGCGCTTATATTGTACTTACAGCCGCAGGGCTAATAGCAGCACACCACGGGTTACTTGTACAATCATTAACAGACACTTCTGGGCCAGAGCGGGCCACTCTGCTGGTGGAAACTCTCCGCCTCCTGCTTGCTGACCGCTGGCCATTCTCTGAAGTGAAACGTTACTCTCCGCTCTTATTTAGGCCCGTCATCCTGGGACGTCTCTTTGTCCTGGTGCTGTGTGACGTGTCCTGAATAACTGCTGAGTCACACAGCGGCTGATTTATTTTCCCTCCTTCCCTCGTCAGGTGGGTCAGCGGAGAGCTCAGCTCTTGCGTGCGGTGTTGAAATCTGAGTGGCACAGAGCGGAAGGGAAGATAATCACAGGCCAGAGGGAATTTGAGTGGGCATGAGAGTCCAGGGCCTGAGTATAATGTCTCATCTGAAGGGAATAACCTTCTATAATACGCTGTCCTCATCGCTGTGCTGGGGCATCAGATTTTAATATTCAGCCCAGTGGGAAGAGTGCCTCCTATTGTCCAGCAACACCACTTTAATTTTCCTGAACGTATTACTCTCAGCCAGGTACTCTCCAAGCCCAGTGCTATTTGGCATCAGCCCATTCATATAGGAATGCAACCGGGTGGTTTGGCTACATGACACTGTGATTACCTACGTCCAGACCCTAACAACTGAACAGAAAACTCAACACACACGAGCACCATTTTTAAATTGCGGTTAAAATCGGATTTTTAAATCGCGCAAGTCGGACTGACCACCACAGCCACCCCCGCCGTTGGCATGAGAACGGCCCAATTGAGGAAATCGTGGAAAGGGAAGCATTATTGGAGACAAAGTTTTAGATCTCAGCGATCTAAAAAAAACTAAATTGGACATTTACATTTTTTTAATTCCCTCGTATTCAGCATATAGCAATATATTTAAATCCTGAAACACGTACGTTTGGGAGGGGTATACCGGAAGTATAATTCCCGAAACTTCCTCTTCACCTCCATAGGAAGAAAATACCACACTGACAAGTGAGAACGGAGCGTGTAAATGTAAAGAACATACGAAGTTAATACTGTTTAGCATGCGCGCATCTGTGCCCGGTAATGACATGTAGCCTAAGTGCTGCCCTACCATCATCCAGATGGGTGTTTTAGGAGTAGTGAGCTGCTGGCCTCCAGACACCCAGTTCCCTGCCTTTTTTTCCTCATTCCACGGTTCCACATTCCATCCATGAGTTCATGCCATCCCCCATTGGCTACAGCAATACACTGTATATGCCAGTTCTTCCCTCATCCCTACCTCATCTGCAGGTATTCTGAAATGCTGCTGCTTGGCTTCTGACTGGCATTCGAAGGCGGGACCAGATTTCCCCCATGCTGGCCTCTCCTCACTTTCTCCCGGTGGGTTAGGGTTAGAGCTGTGTTATTAAGCGTATTCACAGCACTGAACGGGCCGCCATCTTCTTACATCTCTGACCTCACTTTCCCCAATTCTGCGACTAGGCCACTTTGGTCTTTTGACCAGATGTTTTTGGACTGTTCCACGGGCTTGGTTAAATCCTAAAGTACTTGGTTAAGTACTAAAGCACTTGGTTAAATACTAAAGTGCTTGGTTAAATCCTAAAGTACTTGGTTAAGTACTAAAGTACTTGGTTAAATCCTAAAGTACTTGGTTAAATACCTTTGCTGTTGCTGCCACAAGGGTGTGGAACAGTTTACCACTTCACATTAGGTTTACCCCCTTTATTGACACTATTAAATATCAGCTGAAAGCAAATCTTGTTCTCCTTGGCCTTTGAATTCGATTGAGATCCTCTGTATTATGATGTATTGTCTTTGTGTCATCCTTCGGGTGTTATCCCTATGTATTTTTATTTACTGAAGTACAGCACTTTGGTCAACCCCAGTTGTTTTAAAATGTGCTTTATAAATGAAGCTGAGTTGAGTTGACTCATGTCCCAGAGGACCCATTCCCCAGCCTGGGTATACCTCTCAACCTCAGTGACACACAAACCATGGAACTCATGGGAGAACAAGAGGCTCCCTGCAGGAGTCCATCAAGGACGGAAACTGGGGAGGGACCTAAAAGCAGGGAGCGTCTCCTTCTGGTCCCTGTTTCCATCTCATGAACCACAGAATCACTGACCACCCCCTAATGCAGATAGAACATCTTTCATTGTCCCATTGCCACCCTATAGCATTAGTTTTAAGTAATTACTTTAGGAGTGTAATGGTATTCTTTATGGTCTTAAATTGAATATGGATTTTAGCTGTGTGGCTATGATTTGGTAATGTATTATTATCATTATTTTATTTGATTTGTCTTACATCTTTTATTATTAGTATAATTATTTCAATTCATGTTATGGGAATATGTTGGCTTGCGTTTAATATGATGTTGCTCTTGCTGGTCTGGTACTGTGGCTCTCCGCTCACTCTGGTGGATGTCCTTATGTTCTCGTGCGTTGCTGCAGGATAAGAGTGCCTGCTGAACAAATATAATGTCATATAGAAAAGACAATAAGGCCCTACTTACTGGCCAGAATTATCCAATGTATTAAATACAGTATATCATATTGTTATCGCAGCTACTGGAATAAATGCATTAAAATAGTCCTCAAGGTTTTCCAGAAAACTAATGCAAAAAATGTGTGTATATTTTTTTGAGCGTTTGTCTACAAAACATATCAACCATTAAAATGACCAAGAATAAGGTTGATGCATTCTAAAATAACCATAAAGTTTATTTTACAGTATGTTCAATTGTTTTCTTATCTACTGACTGTAAGAAATTACAGAATTAAGTTGAAATGATGCATATAACCATATTAAAATGACTAACTCACAATTTAAATCACAAGGATCCTCATGTCACTTACAAACAGAAAAGCATATTTTTGGAAATTGAAAATGTAGCAAAAAAAGAAGAAGAAGAATGCATGCAGCATATGAATTCAAACAGGTCTGTAATAAAAGTGCTTATTCACAGCTCCTGTGAATATTTCCAGTAATCAAAGCCTTAATTCCTACAAACCGCTTACGCTTAATGAACACAATGACCAACATTCCCCCCCTAAGACAAAGGACCCCTAATGTTCATTTTGTTGACATGGGTAGTTCCCACAGTTCACTCCCTAAAGTAAATGATCCACACTTGCATAAGATTGTCGCAGCCCTGTTTTGTACCAATCATTCTTCTCAAACTTCGCCCAGTGCACAAAAAAGGCACAAATCTAATGCACGGTTTTGTCTATGGGTGTTTGAAATAAACACCACTGAATTTGCTTTTTATGGTGTTTAGTCAGCACAATCAATACTGACAAAAATAATCATCAAGGAAACAAGACCTTTTGGGATCTTATTTCTCTGACTTAACCATTTCTACATGCTAACGGTATCTTGTGTAGCATATAGAAGTAGTCGTGTAAGGTAGATGATAATGATTCAAGCATGACCCAAGAAAAAAGCTAGGTACCAAAACGAGATTGTTGCAAAGATTATTTCAGAAAGATGCGCCTGCCAGCTGTCTGAAGTTATCAAAATGCCTGATTTTGATTTTTACCTATATGGGTTTCCATGGCGTCATATTGATCTGTGATTTTTACCCATATGGGTTTCCATGGCGTCATACTGATCTGTGATTTTTACCCATACGGGTTTCCATGACGCCATATTGATCTGTGATTTTTACCCATATGGGTTTCCATTACATCATATTGATCTGTGATTTTTACCCATATGGGTTTTCATGACATCATATTGATCTGTGATTTTTACCCATATGGGTTTCCATGATGTCATACTGATCTGTGATTTTTACCCATATGGGTTTCCATGACGTCATATTGATCTGTGATTTTTACACATATGGGTTTCCATGACGTCATACTGATCTGTGATTTTTGGACTTTTCACCTGTATACATGCATTTGCAGGAAGATAACCCTGTTGCATGACAGTCCAACCATGGCCTACTGCTCTAACTCACATCCATATTGTTCTTTCATACAAATTTGGCAACCACTGTTTCAGACTTTATCACTTGTTTTTCTCACCAACTGCACAAATATTTCAGTTTTTATGAGTTGCTTGTCTTACCACTTAAAATTCTGTGCCTTGTGTTTTGATCCCTTCCTTTGAAAGACAGCAGAGATGATGAAGGCCTCCTTTCCCAAGTTGAATCTGTGAGTGTCAGAATAAGAGTTAAGGCTTTTGTTCAGATTGTGCCACATCTGGGGCGGAGGCATGAAGTGGCTATCCTTGCCGGAATGGAACAGATGGATAGTTTGCTCCAGGCACCTCGATACTGCTGACATGTCAGGCAGTGAAATGTGCCGGGGAATAACAGGAGGAATTACAAGGTGGGCATAAATCATATTATAAACAGATTAAAGGATTAGAGAGCCTGACGCCCCCTCCCATCCCAGCAAGCTGTAATATCGCTGGTTTTGAAACAGCGCCGGGATCAAGCTGAAAACCTTGCTTGTTTACTGTGCTTACGGATTATAAGCGATTATTGGCTGGTTAATTCTGATGGGGTCAGCGTGTGCAGGCTGTGTTTTATATAATCACACCTTTCCATGAAGTATGACCTCCTGTGCAGCCTATTGGTCCACTATAGCCGCGTTTCCACCGCAGGAACTAGGAAGCTTTTGAGGAACTTGTTTCGACTGCAGGAACCTAGGGTCTAAATTTAGTTCCGGGGGCTTTATTTACTACCCCCCAAAACAGTTCCTGCTCGGGGGGTAGTACTTTCCAAAAGTAACCGGAACCTTTGGGGTGAGGCGCACGCGCTGAAAATATCTGATTGGTCGACTACTTGTAGTGTTTTATTTCAACCGCCATGTTTAAAAATCTGCAGCCGCAAACCGATTAATTTTAATAATAACTTGAAATCAAACTTGTATGTTATGCGGTGCAGTAGCCTAGTTTTGGTTATAGCCTGCCAACGTCTTGGAATTATAATGCGTGCTCTTCTGTTCTTTTCTTGCTTTAGTATTCGTTTTATAAAATGCTAAGCATTCGTGCTGGGACAGCATATTACGTACCAAAACATTAAAACGGTTTCATTCAGTTGCTGAATATTTTCTTCCGGATTTTCTTTGTTAGCCCATTGTAATTGACTCAAAACGTTTGATACAGTTATGTGAGGTATGCGGTAGTTCTGCGTAATTTACATTGGTGATACAGTAAAAGCAAACTGGAAATCACCGTCTGCACTTTTTGTCAGGGTAAAATAACAGGTTAATTCTAGTAATCGTCCCTTTTGCTTTTTCAGACTGCCATAATTTTACTATGCCATTCTTCAATTCCACAAAAAGACCAGGAAGACTATGGACTAATTTATTGTGCATGGTTCGCATCTGGAGGGCACACTTCGCTGCTCAGCTAGCAGTAACTTTGAAGGAAAGCAAACGGTGGCTGTA
The DNA here is from genome assembly GCF_018555375.3 of Anguilla rostrata. Lineage (NCBI taxonomy): Eukaryota > Metazoa > Chordata > Actinopteri > Anguilliformes > Anguillidae > Anguilla > Anguilla rostrata. The sequence continues at coordinate 1,601,770 of NC_057944.1, forward strand.
CCACTGCTAATTTAAATTTTCACGCAAGTCCGAGTTTTCGTTCTATTCTTGTCATTTTGTGATTAGCCTATATGGAATTGACGATGAGAAAATAATCAATTCAACAGCAAACTGTTTACAACGTGTGCATGTGAATACAGTTATTTGTGGAATGTGAATGCATTCTCAGATGTCAAGACATGAAAGTGAATGTTTGCATAAAAACATAATGAATGTGTTTGAGAGGATATGTAAAACAGTTACAATCTGTCTATTGGCCTGTTATATCCTATTTGTTGCATAACAACGCTCCAAGTTCAACTACCAGTGACAGTTTTGCTTGACAACGGTAAAATTATGCCCAAACGGCTGCGGAAGAATATTTCAATTTCAGGTGATTAATACAAAAGTAACCATATATAGTCATTGTTGGTAACCCGTTGTATATAAGTGGAATAAACCCCTCCGGGCTGTCCCGGTTATTAGAAGATAACGTAGGCTACTTCGGTGGTAGTATGGTTTTACAGAAGAAATCATAGGACAGATGGACCGACGACAACGTTGCTTTTTCATACGTCAGTGGGTTAATTTGCCTAATCTTCGCGGGACTTTAGACCGCGGTGGAAACGCAGACAACAATGGGCTGAAGGAACCTTTTAGTTCCTTGAAAAGTAGTTCCTGGGACTAAAAGTTCCGGGTACTTTTGGTGGAAACGCCGGCTTATGCTCTTTAACTCTATATAATGCTCCAGTCTACATCTGACCTTTCAACTTTAAAGCTATAGGGTAGGATGTGGACCAGTGAACACCAGGGATTGAGCTAAAGAGGGATGGGTTTAAATTCACTACTACTGTGATGCACAAAAATACTGTTATTCATTTTTAGGTTTTCATTTTCTTATTTCATATAAATGAGTCATTTTAGTGATCATCTTGTAAAGCCAGCTGCTGCATCACAGCTCACATTCCAGTTCACATCCTTTCTGATGTAGGAAATATATTGATACAGCACAATGCAACATGATATGGCATTTGCCTCATGAACTGGAAAGCATATACAGATAAATTAATGAATAAAGCAATGAATATGAAGTGCAGATTGTTGGTTCTAATTTGAGGGCATTTACACCCATATTGGGTGATCCATGTAGGAGGTATGGCCTTTCTTATAAGTAGTCAACCCCATTTTAGCGCAGCAAAAAGAATTGGGCTATTGGCTGCTCAGATGTTTCCTGCACAGCTGTGTGTCTTTGCAAAATTAGGCCATGTAAAGAAAAAGTCTAGAGTTGACTTTTTAATTTGGCGTCTATTGCTGCTGTCTCTCAGCATGAGGATCAAATAAGTGCCAATGCCAGTAAAGGAGACCAACATGAGATTTAAAAATCTGACTAAATTGATTAGAGACATAGCCAAAGCATTGGTTGTGTCAAAATCAACTGGGCTGCATTTCCCAGAGTCTCCTTAGCGCTACGTGCATCGTAAGGTATACCTTAAGGTCTTCCTTTAGGTCTCGAGCTGTTTCCCAGCGCCTCCTTAGCTAAGGTATACCTTCTGAAAGGTATACCTTTAAAAGGGTGGTCTGAGGCACTCGTAAACTGTCCCTTAGCGATGCGCTCCGCACATTCTGTCACAGTTTTAGCCTTATTATGCCAGCATTTTGCTTTTAAAATCGACAGTTGTACTACAGTGCACATCTAGTAGCACATCTGCATGCGAAAATGACAGTTTAATATTAACATTATGAAAATTAATTATCCAATCAATGTTTCTGTGCATAGCACATCATGAGAATGTTGTCGTTTCACCTGTCTATTCCCATCATGATGGTTATTAAGTATACGGCCTGTCCATAATACTAATCCAATTTGTGAAAAAAAAAGTTGTTTTTTTTATTTATACATAGTGGAGCTAACTGAGGATATGGCTTTTCTGACTGCATACCCTGTGGAAATTAGTTTGTTTGTGTGTGAGTCAATGGTCACACTGACTTGGAACAAACCGCTGGTTTATTAAGAATAGAAAACCTGTGTGAGCAAAGCCGACGTTGAGTGAGTCTACTTGCATTACCGAACTAGAGGGAACTAGAGCACATTGATTGGCCTAGCCATAAACACACATACAGGTACGGTGGCTCATAATGAACAAACATAGCCAAATGATCTACATCCCCTTCCTTTAGCTCACACCTCCTGTATAAAACAAAATAGCACTGGGTAAATATCAATATTAAGAATATTTCTTTCTTACCATGTTGTTTTACGATTTTCGGTAGGCCTATTCATAAGGCATACCCGGTTTAGAATTAATCATGATAAATTTCCACATGCTTTTTGCCTTTCATCTACGATCATTTTTTCACTGCAGAGAAAAGTCTGCGGGAATCAGTGGATATGCTGCTACAGCTGCCTATATATTGTGTGACAAAAACAAATTAACATTAGACCTTTGTTTCAATAAGAACAAAATAATTCACCCATATGTAGCCTATATCCTTTTTCCTGGGCTTCCAAGAAGTCCCAGACTATGGCTTATATGTCCCAATTGATGCTCTTTATTTTATCATTTGTAGCCTATATGTACATTGGCAACTGTTAAGGTATAGTCTGGGAAACACTCGTAAAAAAGCAGTTTCCCTTTGAAAGGTATACCTTAGAAACCTTCATAAAACGTTAAGGTACATCGAAACTCAGAAACGCAGCCCTTTTCCTTACATTGTTAGGAAGCAAGAACATAATAGTGAGCTCAACAATAGTAAACAACCTGAATGACCACAGAAGACCACTGTAGTGGATGACTGAAGAACTACTTTCAACTGTTCAGAAAGACCCCTTTTCAACAATCAAACAGATCAAGAACACTCTTCAGGAGGTAGGCATAGATGTGTCTTTGAGACCACACCATCATAACCTCAAAGGATTCACCACAAGATGCAAACCACTGGTAAGCCTCAAGAACAGAACAACTAGGTTAGAGTTTGCTAGAAAGTACATTAGAAAAATGGCAGAATTCTGGAGCAAGGTCTTATGGACAGATGAGACGATTATTAACCTAAAGTGATGGAAACAGGATAGTGTGGAGAAAGAAAGGAACAGCTCATGATTCAAAGCACCCCTCATCTGTGAAACATGGTGGAGGTAGTGTAATGGCTTGGGAATGGACAGCTGCCGCTGGAACTGGCTCACTTGGCTTAATGGATGATGTGATTGCTGAAGGCAGCAGCAGGATAGATTCTCAAGTGTACAGAAACATTGTTTCTGCACAGATCTAACCGAATGCCTCAAAACTCATTGGACGGTGCTTCACCTTGCAGCAGAACAATGACCCCAAATATGCTGCTAATGTAACCAAGTTTTTCAGCAACAAAAATTGGAATACTCTTGACTGGCCAAGTCGATGACCCATCCTGAAACCCACTGAACATGCATTTCTCTTGCTGAAGTCAAGACTGGGCAAAACGCCCCAGAAACTAGCAGGAACTGAAGATGGCTGCAGAGCCTCACCAGGGAAAATACCCAGTATCTGGTGATGTCTATGGATTGCAAACTTCAAGCAGTTATCCAATGCAAAGGAATTGATTTGCAACCAAGTACTAAATATGATGGCTCTATTTCAGATATTGCCCCATTGCTTTGCTCCTCTGAAATGGCAGGTCTATGTATAAAAAGGGCTCTAATTCCCACACAGATCACCCAATATGAATGTAAATGCCATCAAATGAATGCTGACAGTCTGCAGCTTTAACCTTGTATTCATTTTTTAATTTCAAATCAAATGCAGAGTACAGAACTGTCAGCAAGTTGAGGACTAATTTAAATATGTTTAATTTTCTGAACCCAGCAGTTTTAACCGTTAACACCCTTGTTTGATATCCGGCACTCTGAATACTGATCACAAGTGCATGAACCATTAAAACACCTCACTTATCCAATATGTGAAATATATTTATTTGATTTAATTTGGTAATTATTATCAAAGATTGTACGACCTGGTCTAGGTTCAGACCGTAATAGGGTGAATGATAAGAGAAATGTATAGGGAAACGTACTGCGAACTGATCAGTAACTCTGGTCTCTATCTGCCTATCCAAATCTCACTGGTTGCTGCCTAGTCTTCGAAGGTTACTGGGCACGGGGCAGCTTTGAACGCTGAACTGCAGACAGTTAGCTGATAGTCGGAAACTCAGGACGCCTGGCACCTCCCCCCCTTCACACTTGCGCTTCCCGGTCATGTCTCCTGTCTGTTCTGGCCCCACGATGGTGGAATGACCTCCCCGTGGAGATCAGAACAGCTGAGACCCTGACCCACTTCAAGTGACGACTGAAGACTCACCTCTTCAGGCTGCACCTCTCCCCATCCCTCCCTACCTCCCTGTAGTCTCTAATTGACTATGTAATCTTAGGGTTGTCGCTAGGCAAGCTGTTTATCTTAGTTGACTTAGTTATTGCACTTGTGCATACTCAACTATTGCTTGTATTATTTGCACAGACTGCTTTGTTGCTGTTTTTATTTGCGTTAATCAGATTAACCTACGGGGTCCAAGTTAAACTACGCGGTCGTTCCCTGCACTTGGAACTGTACTTCCCTCTAGGGTTTTCAACACACTTGTTCCTGGTAATGATTATACACTTTGTTGCACATTGCTCTGGATAAGAGCGTCTGCCAAATGCCTGTAATGTAATGTAACTCAAGGTCCAAATAGCGTACCCCATACGGAGCGTTAGATCTCCACCCTGAGTAGCTTAAAAAACAATAGAGGAAAAATAACAACGCTAAATAACAAACTTATGTCCCAATGGAAGGATTTGTAGTCCAGCTGGGAACACACTAACTGATCAGAGCACTATGCGGCGAACAGAGGGCAAAACGTGAGTCAAAGTCAAAAACGAGGGAATGATTAAACACGAAATCCAATCTGCAAACAAAGCAGAGGGGCCGGGCAAGAATCGGAATCCAACATGAGAGCGAATGGTCAGAAACAAACTAGAAGGGCTATGGAAAGAATTAGAGTCGAAGGGAACGAGTCATTGGTCATATACAAGATCGAACCAACAAACAAACCAGAAGGGCTAGATGGGAATCGGAGTCAAACAAAGATAGGGTCAAATACGCCAAGTCAAACGAAGCAATCACTAAGCGCACCATACCAAGCACAACCACGGCCAAATGGTGAAGTACATGTCCGACAGAACCAAAACAACAAAGACTGGCTCACTGTCCCAATGCTTTTCCATTTAACTGAATGTTTTTTAATGGAAATTTATGGACTGAAACTACAGACAATGCTTAGGTTCCTCCATCTGTTCATGTGTTTACTTCCTTTATCAGAGGTTTTCTACTATTCCACACACTGATGCGCATGCATCTTCAACAACAGCTCGAAAATAATTCTGTGGCCAATGGACTATCTCACACTAAAAATAAATGATTACCCTCCCAAAGCAACAGTGGCACCTCAGTCAGTATTCTCAGCTTGTGCTGCAAAAATGTAATTTAAAAAGTAATTATGAAGGGCAAGACATCTGGTGGGTACTTTAATGGACTGGAAAAGTACATCTGCAAAGAAATAACTATCATCTCATAGTATTGCTTACTTTTTTCAGTTACAGTTTGAAAGCAGGCATGCCATTCTCATTCATATCAGTCACCCTGAAGAAATCTGGATCTATCTTTAGCCGAAACACTATTGTAAGATGAAGTTTTCACATTTAACAGTATCATTTATGAAATGGCTTTTTAAGCTTTACAGCTTAAAGCATTATGGCTTTTAACAGTCCAATTACATGTATTAATTTATCAATGCTCAAAAAGGCTGCAGAGGCTGTGTTTTATATTCTTCCTTCTGTAGAAAGAAATGAGCTTATGCAAGTCTGCCTGCCAACTAGCTGACCTCTACACCCTGCCCCAGAATACCCTCCCCCCTCCCCCACCCGGTTAGGTTACGTCCAGCTTCATGTGATTAGAATTACAGGCTGATTAATAAAGAGAGGAATGAGCTCCAAGCCTCAGTGTAGCCCTTCTGCTCTCTGCAGCCAGAGCCACAGCCTGCAAGGGGCACTGCTTCTCACATGAGGGGGGCACTGCTTCTGGCATGAGGGGGAACTGCTTCTGACATGAGGGGGGCACTGCTTCTGGCATGAGGGGGCACTGCTTCTGGCATGAGGGGGGCACTGCTTCTGGCATGAGGGGGGCACTGCTTCTGACATGAGGGGGCACTGCTTCTCACATGAGGGGGCACTGCTTCTGGCATGAGGGGGGCACTGCTTCTGGCATGAGGGGGCACTGCTTCTGGCATGAGGGGGCACTGCTTCTGGCATGAGGGGAAACTGCTTCTGGCATGAGGGGACACTGCTTCTGGCATGAGGGGAAACTGCTTCTGGCATGAGGGGGGCACTGCTTCTGGCATGAGGGGAAACTGCTTCTGACAGGAGGGGGAACTGCTTCTGGCATGAGGGGGAACTGCTTCTGGCATGAGGGGGAACTGCTTCTGGCATGAGGGGGGCACTGCTTCTGGCATGAGGGGGCACTGCTTCTGACAGGAGGGGGAACTGCTTCTGGCATGAGGGGGAACTGCTTCTGACAGGAGGGGGAACTGCTTCTGGCATGAGGGGGCACTGCTTCTGACAGGAGGGGAGCACTGTTTCTGAAATGAGGGGGCTCTGAGGGCAGAATCAGGTATGCACACATACAGCTCAACACATCTACCACAGCCTACCATCCAAAACATTATATGCACTTTTAATGGCTCCAGTGCATGATGAACCTACGGATGGAACACCCTGCTCAGAGTTGAGTCATCTTCTTCTTTTTTTGTTGCCGTCTATGCAATAACATTGTAGATAGGTCTGTACAGAGACCTTTTGAGGTGCTCAAAGTGATAAAATTAGCTTTTAGCTGTGCCTTTTAAAATCTATTGTCCTATTCTCTAAGCAAGTATGTCCTAGCAAGCCAACCAGCTTACTAACACTACAGTCATACTGTCCATCTAATTAACAGCAGGTTATCTAGCTAATCTGGTTCTAAGTAGAACTGTGTTTTATCTTTGCCAAGCGAATAATGTTTGGTGGTTTGGTGGTAAAGATTAGCAGCAGGCATGGTGGTGAGATGTTGTGGAGGCTGACTTGGTAGTGAATTGTGTCCTTATTTGGCGCCTTGTTTTTCAATGAAAAATAAAATTTTTCTTGCATTTATCTGCATGCCATAACAGGAGTGATGGTTCAAGACTGTTCTTGGAATTATATGAATATGAATTTCCACAGACATCTCAACCCAAGTTGTTGATTAGAGTTATGAACAAATTGTATTCGAGTTCAATAATCATGCATTGAAAGCTAAGCAGGTAAAATCCAACTTATATCTTCTTCAGGGTATATACGCCCCTTGCCCTGTAGGTTAGTCTTGAGTTAAGCATGTCACTATGAATTGTCTAATCTCAAAGCAACAATAAACACAAGCTTATAAAATAAATGCCCCCTGTTGCTCACCTGTCCCTGGTAGCACTGAAGCAAAGTGTCTTTACTTCGATGGCAGGTTGGAGCTGGTCTTCTCTGAACTTTTGATCCTAAAAGTTGGGTACTTTTGGAGGGAAAGGGTTGGGTGGCTGACGTGAGCTGTAGAGTCTCTGGTAGACTGAGCTGTCAGTGCTAGCACTGGATCGTTTATTATATCTCTGTGTTAAGATGAGCCAGTAGTGGTCTAGTGGTGACTGTCTCAGGGCTGTCCTCATGACCGAGCTGGCCCCTTATCTTTGTTCCCTTATCTTTGTTCCTCTTGCTGTGCTGCCACAGATTTAGTCTTTTGGGGTTTTTCCTCATTGCACACAGGCACCTCTATCTCTCCTGCTTGGCTCACCAACACATCTGAGCTACTTAATTATTGTATTTTTTTCTTCTGTTTTCCCATAAGACAGTTGGTGCAGCTCCAGGTCCACATCTGTCCCCTGCCTGATAGCCTTCCGACTAATCTCTCATCAGGAATAGTCATTCTTGCCCAGAATCAATTTCATATTGACATTGACATTTATGTTCTGTAATTTTTCTGTTTAATATATGTGTATTATGTAACCAGCGCCAGACAGCAGATGGGCTCTCCACTCAGCCAGGTTGTGCTCAAGGGTTCTTCCTCTTTCCAGCCAGAGAGGTTTACTTGCCACTGGAGCCCTAGGTCTGCTCTGGCGGATTCAGACCTGGATCTCTGCTGCTCCAGGAGATTCAGGCCTGGATCTCTGCTGTTCTGGGGATTCAGGTCTGGATCTCTGCTGTTCTGGGTATTCAGGTCTGTATCTCTGCTGTTCTGGGGGATTCAGGTCTGTATCTCTGCTGCTGTGTGCCCTCTGTAAACGGTGCTATGCAAATGAAAATGTGGAACAGGATTTAATCTGAGACATGACTTCCTGTTCAGCTGCCTGACTGCCATGTTTTTTCCCCCAGTGAGAACATTATCCAATCATATGCATGCATCCACACATTGCAAACTCTGCACCATCGCATGCATGCTATTATTGGATGAAAGGTCAAATGCAGCCATATTTGTAGTATTTTAGCAGTCTGTTACACAAAGTTCCATTACATTTTGCTTAAACAAGGAGTTGGACATTTTGTAACTCAAAAGTAGTTTCCAAAATTAATGTGATAAATATTATTTTAACAGAGGTTGCATGTCTACACACTCTTTGTGATATTTTAGTCTCATCAAATTTTATTCAGATGAATATGCTGGATGAATTTGTCACTGTCATTGTTCCTGTTAAGTATTTTTGTCATTTCCTTTATCTATGTTATTAAAAACATTCTCCAATGTACATTGGTCATATTTTGACAAAATTACCACTGTCTATATGGTCCTAGTTCACTGTCAGGCCTCAGCCTCACCATGGCAATGGATGTGCTTTGATATATATGGTATTAATGTGTCACATAAGAAACTGTACTGCCAAGCACATGAAATTGCAACAAGTGTGTCCATCCTTTCTAGCTTTTTTCTTTAAATAAATCGAGCTGAGTGTGTTCAATTTGTGAACCCCACTGTCGATTCCACAGTTCTCCTCCAAAACCAGCTGATTCTGTTCTTACCTCAGACTACAGTCAAGCTCGCACAGTGCAGAGTCAGAGGACAGCCTTTCATACACAGCCTTAGCATGCAGTCTACAGGCGCTCGAATGACCGGTCACTAGGGGTCATCAGATAGTACTGAAAGGCCCCTAACTGACTGAACTCTCCCATACCGTACCATAGGGTGACACAATTGCTAATTGCGTGTAGCCCTCTTGAGCCACCGGCCTTAGTCGGCACTGACCATGGGGCTCATCCATGCACCATAGCATGGTGCCTTAAACGACTGAGCCACCCAGCAGCCAATCCTCTCTAGCTGTTAATTAATTTCCGAGAGCACAGAGAGGTCCAATTGAAACAATTTCTTTCCCTTCCCATCTCTTCCCCTCGATTAATGAGCGAGTTCTTCAGTGCTGCATCACGCCCTCCTGAGTGTAGTTTACAAGTGAAGCTTATGAGGCAGAACATTTAGCAGATTGGGCCAGAGCCCCAACTCAGAGAATGCCCCACCTTGTGGATGAATTGATTTAAACGACACATCCCCTTTCTGTAAAAACCCCACACGCATGTGATGCGCAATCACTCACCTGTGGGGAGGCTCTGAAAATAAAAGCAACCAAGAAGGAGGCAGGGAAGGGCTGAGGGCAAACAAACATGATCAGATTCCATTTTTTATTTCAATTCTCGGCTTAATCACTGCTTAATGACTTCTTGCAGCATAATATGCCTATCACGGATTTTGGGGCAAGATGACAATGACAGCAAAGATCCTCATTAGCACTGAAGAGCACTCAAAATAGCACTTTTACTGTTTTTGCATGCCTAACGTAACCATTTGTATGGATACTAGGTTTCAAACAAATGTCAAATGGCATGTACATTGGAAACGGTTGTGCTTGTTTGAGTTGCTTGCATTTGTGACCTTGGGATAAAGCTCACTCATGTAAACATGTCACAGGTCAACGGTTTCCTGCTGGGTAGAAAACCACAGGTTGCTGGTCCCCTGCTGGGTAGAATGGGGTGCTGGGGGCAGGTTCTATTGCAGAGGTGTTGTTCACAGGTCAGGATCTACGCTAAAACTATGAGCAATGTTGATGTTAAATCTTTCTGTGTTCTCCAGTTTTGTTAGAATGGTGACTGTTTAAATTAAACCCATTTAAGAATTCAGTGAATCACAAACCTCCACACTCCATTGGATTACAATAATGCATACTGTATGTGTAGCTATTAAGTAAAAATGTGCTCTTTCACCTATATATAAAATGACAAGCACATAAAAAACATACAGCATGTAGACATGCACAATATATCCATCCATCCATTATCTATACCCGCTTATCCTGGGCAAGGTCGAGGGGGGTGCTGGAGCCTATCCCAGCGTGCATTGGGCAAGAGGCAGGAATACAGGCCGCCAATCTATCACTGGGCACACACACCATTCACTCACCATTCACTCACACACTCATACCTAGTGGCAATTTAGAGCCTCCAATTGGCCTACCTGCATGTCTTTGGACTGTGCAAGGAAAATCATGTGGACACAGGGAGAACATGCAGAGGGAGAACGTGCATGAGGAGAACATGCACAGGGAGAACATGCACAAGGAGAACGTGCACAGGGAGAACGTGCACAAGGAGAACATGCAGAGGGAGAACGTGCACAAGGAGAACGTGCACAGGGAGAACGTGCACAAGGAGAACGTGCACAGGGAGAACGTGCACAAGGAGAACATGCAGAGGGAGAACGTGCACAAGGAGAACGTGCACAGGGAGAACGTGCACAAGGAGAACGTGCACAGGGAGAACGTGCACAAGGAGAACGTGCACAGGGAGAACGTGCACAAGGAGAACGTGCACAGGGAGAACGTGCACAAGGAGAACGTGCACAGGGAGAACGTGCACAGGGAGAACGTGCACGAGGAGAACATGCACAGGGAGAACGTGCACAGGGAGAACGTGCACAAGGAGAAGGTGCATGAGGAGAAAATGCATGAGCTCTGTGGCCTAATGCACTATGTGCAAACAACATGCAGTTGACCAGTGAGTCTGACTGTGACTGTGCTCAGCAGGTAATTCAGAACAGGGCCAGTGAATATAAAACTATACACTTTAAAAGGGTGGAGATGAAAAAAAGAAAAAGTGCAATTTTTGCAGCACATTTGGAGCAATTCCAAAAGACCTCCCAGCTGAGCTTACAAAACAGGGCAGGGGTATTGAAATGTATTATCTTGGTGCTGACCCCAATTAGCGAAAGGTACTGCTAAGGATGTTAGCATGTGTTTGTGTCATCCTCCATGTTGGCTCTTTATGGCTTTGTTTCTTTGTCATTCACTGCCTTTTCTGAAAAGTGGTGAATAGCTGCAATAGCTGGGCTTTGTTTTCAATATGAAGCACTGAGGTCATGAACCTGTCCCCAGCTTTGGATGTTGTTAATGAGCACTTTGTTTGGGAAACAGTGATGTGATATAAGGACAGAAGGACAGGAAAATCTAGAGACTTCATTGCAATCACCCCCCCCCCCCCCCCGCATAATGCATAATGCATAATGCAGCCATTTCATTTAAAGAGCTACCACTCTAAGAGGTCTAGTTTCTGCTTCTGTTCAGTCACTGGGGAACTTCAGACCTGTATCTTCTACCTCCTACCCTCTGGCTTTAGATTTGGCATTTAGGATGTATAATGTTGAGTACAAACTGTTGCACTATTTTGAACCCAAAGAATTACTAAAGACAGCACTTGAAAGTGTGCACTGTGGTGAACACTGTGCCTTACTTTGAGCAGTATTCTGCTGTTCTTCCATAAACTGGAAAACCCCTGATTTGAGCACCAATGATGAGGTAGGTTGTGGTTAAACCGGCTCCTCTGCTTTTACATATGGTTGCAAGATTTGACAGCTCTGCAGTTGGCATGAGAATAAATCCTGTATGAAAGTCACTGTGGAATAAACCCAGATTAAAGTCTGTATGAAAGTCACTGTGGAATAAACCCAGATTAAATCCTGTATGAAAGTCACATGGAATAAACACAGATTAAGATTTGTATGAAAGTTACTGTGGAATAAGCACAGATTAAAGTCTGTCTGAAAGTCACATGGAATAAACACAGATTAATGTCTGTATGATAGTTACTGTAGAATAAACACAGATTAAATTATTAAATTATATTTCTTACTATGCTGATATGAACTATAAATAAAATTATTTTTTTTACTAAGCTGATATGAATTGCCTGAACAGGCTGCTCAGTAAAACATTTTTCATGTTCTAAGCAGCCTGTTCAGGCAATTCATATCATCATTGTCATGGTCCTGTGTTTCTGTCTGCGTTTTCCCTGTTGGGCCGCCAGATGGCGGCACTTCTGTTTTGTGTCCTGCTCCCCCTGTGTTAATTGTATGATTGTTTCCAATTGTCTAATCATTTTTTTCTGGCTGTCTCGTTTTCCCTTCCCCTTCCGTGGCCTGATTGTTCATGGTGCCCTCCTGTGTCTCGTCAGTGTGTTCTATTTAAGTTTCCCTCTTCCTTGACTCAGGTGCTGGATTCTTGCGGTATGTCTGGTTGTTCTGTGCTCCCCTCCTCAAATCTGCTCCATGCGTTCCTGTCTATGTTCTGGTTTTCTTGTGTTTGTTTCCACTTGTGTTCTCTCCTGAATGTATGTATTCTGCCCGCTTCAGTTCCGCTTGTGCCTTGTGTGTTTTCTGTCCTGCCAGTGTTCCGCCCTGCCTGTGTTCTGTTTTGGTTTTTTTTTAGGTTCTTAAGTATCTTTTTGTGTTTGTGGTTTTGCCCCTCGTGGCCTTTTGTTTGTTCCCTGTTGATTTAGTAAAGTCTTTGTTTCCCTTCATTTGGAGTTTTGTGTTTTTGACCTCTGCGTTTGGGTCCAACCCCCCCACGCATCCTGACAATCATAGTAAGAAATATAATCTAATTTCCTTCCAATAAATTAGTGGACTTCTTTGCTTTGATTGGCCATACACGCAGGGCTCTGACCTCCCTATTAAGGTTCAGATGCATAGAGTTCCTTTACAGGTGTGAACGCTCGTGTTACACGGAGAGCTTCCGCCTCAAACAGCTTTTCTTTGCCACCAAAAGGGCGTTTTCTACACTGCTGCCAAACTGTGATCCTTCCTTAAGAATGGAAACAGAGGCTAATTATATGTAAAACCTGGGAGACTGGCAGGGTGCCTGTACAATATAAGTACAGTTTCTAATGGTGTTTTCTGCTCTGGGTCAATGTAGACACACCTCACATTCACACCTGAATTAACCCTGTAGAATACTGGAGGGGGAGGGAAATGGTGCTTTTATTTCACTGTTTGAAATCTATTGCTACAGGCCTGACATCTGTATGAACTCCAACGGGACAGGCAGTAAATGGATGAATGGCACGGCGGTCTGGACGTGCAGTAAATGAGACTGCTGCTGTAAAAGGGAAAGGCTGGCTGTGGAGCCCCAATTAGCCGCACGTTCATAAAGGAGCGATCGAGCTGTGATCTACTTCCAGCCCCTCCTGTGGGTGGGACTATACCATTAATGAGACTGTCGCGGCATTGGAAGGATTTATGGAGGATTACTCGCCCTCTTTCCTCCCCATTCCACCCCCCCTCCACCACAGTCCCTCCCCTATCTGAATGCTTGTGTGAGGGTGAGTAATGACTGGCGGGAGGCTGTCCAATGGCCCACCAGCACAGCAGAGCACCTGGGCTGGAGCTGGCCAATGAGCTTTCTGGTGATGGCTGACTGACATCACCCGTGCATTCTGGGCTGTGGCGGATTTGCGGATCGGCCCTACTATCAGTTCCCCCAGCAGGCGCACACACGAGTGGGGGGTGGGGGGGGGCAGGGAGATGGACTGTGCTTTGAAATCACATCCAGAAGGGAACTGAGGTTGCTGAGGGGTGGTGCCTTGCTGTAATAAAAGAGGGCAACAGGAACGCCCTGCCCCCACCACCCCCATCTCCCAATTATCGCTTTGCTTCTCGGGGCCCGATTACACATGCCACTGGGTACTTGCTGGCAATTTGGGCCGAGTTTCTGAAGTTCCATGAAAATGCTCCAGCGTTGATTCCTGTGAAGCAGTGAGGCTGCTCTCAGGCCTGAATGCTGCTCCTCACCTGATCTGCTACATGCTACATCTCCAGCCTCAGCCAGCTCATATCGCCTGGCTTTTCATTTCTCTGCCCTTCCTATGAACCTTGCAGTGCTGGGTAAACCCAGGCCCATTTTAAGATGGGCTTCGGTAACAATGCCTTTGTATGTATGTGTGGAAGCTAAAGATGAAGAAGTGACTCACAGACAGTTCAGTGTATAAGGATTTCAGCATCGCAGCACACAAAGCTTCCTCCCCGCCCTCAGATACTATCCAGCGGCTTACAGGACTGAGCTGCACTGTGACGGGCGCTCGGCTAGCTGTGTGAAGATCAGCCCGTGATCACCAGCGCATCTGCACCTGTCCAGCAGCTTACAGGACTGAGCTGCACTGTGACGGGCGCTCGGCTAGCTGTGTGAAGATCAGCCCGTGATCACCAGCGCATCTGCACCTGTCCAGCAGCTTACAGGACTGAGCTGCACTGTGACGGGCGCTCGGCTAGCTGTGTGAAGATCAGCCCGTGATCATACCGCATTTTCAGAGAGCCACGGCCTCTCAGTCCGCGTGCGATGCCGCGTCTGCGCAGAGGGAGCTCGTCTGCGCCTGGGAGACTTCACGCTCTGCCGCCTTCACGGCTGGCTCACTCTGTCACCCATGGAGACGCACTGCTGCCGGAGACACGTCGGCCCATCAGGTTTGAAGAGCAGGAGACGCGCTGAAGGTCGGGGCGCATTCTCCGGAGACCGTGAGATTACCGCTCCAGAGACCGAGAGATTACCGCTCCAGAGCCCGTGAGATTACCGCTCCAGAGACCGAGATATTACCGCTCTGGAGACCGAGAGATTACCGCTCTGGAGACCGTGAGATTACCGCTCCAGATACCGAGAGATTACCGCTCCAGAGACCGTGAGATTACCCTCCAGAGACCGAGAGATTACCGCTCTGGAGACCGAGAGATTACCGCTCTGGAGACCGAGAGATTACCGCTCTGGAGACCGTGAGATTACCGCTCCAGATACCGTGAGATTACCGCTCCAGAGACCGTGAGATTACCGCTCCAGAGACTGTGAGATTACCATTACCGATCCAGAAACCGTGAGATTACCGCTCCAGATACCGTGAGATTACCGCTCCAGATACAGTGAGATTACCGCTCCAGAGACCATGAGATTACCGCTCCGGAGACCGTGAGATTACCGCTCCAGATACCGTGAGATTACCGCTCCAGAGACCGTGAGATTACCGCTCCAGAGACTGTGAGATTACCATTACCGCTCCGGATACCGTGAGAGACCGAGAGATTACCGCTCCAGATACCGTGAGATTACCGCTCCAGAGACCATGAGATTACCGCTCCAGAGACTGTGAGATTACCATTACCGCTCCGGATACCGTGAGAGACCGAGAGATTACCGCTCCAGAGACCGTGAGATTACCGCTCCAGAGACTGTGAGATTACCATTACCGATCCAGAAACCGTGAGATTACCGCTCCAGATACGTGAGATTACCGCTCCAGATACAGTGAGATTACGCTCCAGACTGAGATTACCGCTCCAGAGACCGTGAGATTACCGCTCCAGAGACTGTGAGATTACCGCTCCAGAGACGTGAGATTACCGCTCCACGCTCAGACCGTGAGATTACCGCTCCGGATTACCGCTCCAGAGACCGTGATATTACCGCTCCGGATTACCGCTCCAGAGACCGTGAGATTACTGCTCCGGAGACCGTGAGATTACTGCTCCGGAGACTGTGAGATTACCGCTCCGGATTACCGCTCCAGAGACCGTGAGATTACCACTCCAGAGACCGTGAGATTACCGCTCCAGAGACCGTGAGATTACCGCTCTGGATTACCGCTCCAGAGACCGTGAGATTACCGCTCCAGAGACCGTGAGATTACCGCTCTGGAGACCGTGAGATTACCGCTCCAGAGACCGAGAGATTATCATTTTAACCAACCTCTAATCATGCTCACGTTTATGTCAGAGACAGCAGATGTTAGAGAGACAAATTGTGGTTGACCTCATTGTCTCTGAAACCTAGGCATTACGTCTCAGATGATTCACTCAGCAATTGAAACCACAGATTGTACGTTCCATACCAGAACGAATACACACTGAACAATTGCCTGTCATGTTCAATACTAGAACAGATTCCCAAAGCTGTTTAATAGAGTTCATTGATGCCTCTCCGAGATTGCTGACGACATTTCTTTTAACCAAGTAAGGCTGTTTATATGAAACACGGATCAGTAAATACAAGGCCGGAGATTACCGCTCCAGAGACCGTGAGATTACCGCTCCGGATTACCGCTCCAGAGACCTGAGATTCCCCTCCAGAGACCGTGAGATTACCTGCTCCGAGAGACCGTGAGATTACCGCTCTGGATTACCGCTCCAGAGACCGTGAGATTACCGCTCCAGAGACCGTGAGATTACCGCTCTGGAGACCGTGAGATTACCGCTCCAGAGACCGTGAGATTACCGCTCCAGAGACCGTGAGATTACCGCTCTGGAGACCGTGAGATTACCGCTCCAGAGACCGAGAGATTACCGCTCCAGAGACCGTGAGATTACCGCTCTGGAGACCGTGAGATTACCGCTCCAGAGACCGAGAGATTACCGCTCCAGAGACCGTGAGATTACCACTCCGGATTACCGCTCCAGAGACCGTGAGATTACCGCTCCGGAGACCAGCTGCTCGGCGAAGCCGGAGAAAGGCCAGGGAGAGCCGCTTTCCAGGGTTCTGAGCCAACTTCTGCTCTTAATCATGTCATAATCTCGGTCATTTACTCCTTCTTACATTTTTTACCATCGAGCTGCTGTTAAAGATTGCACGTTTGCAAGGTGAAACTGTAGTACTGTGGCCTGATACAGGACCGAACCAGCATTGACCAGAGTATGACCAGCTGTTTAGAAAACAAAGCCAGGTAATTAGCTGGAACAGAATAAGCACGTACACCGGCCCGCCAGGACCGGCGCTGTAGAGGGTGCATGTAGGGATGCGTTTTGATCGATGCTATCTTATGCCATGGAGAGCAGTGAGACAAGGAAAGGTTAAGAAAGGCTAACACAAGCTTTGGTAGAAATACAGTGAAACGTATTCAGCACAGCTGGTCTCAGTAGTGTTCTATTCCAGGTGCTGCAGGCAGCAGTGTCTGCAGGTATTTGGTCCACCCCATGCACCACACCTCCTGAATTTCACTAATGAGCTTACTTACTGAACCAAGGTATTAAAATAATTAGAGAAATCAGGTGGTGTAGTGCATGGTTGGAGCAAATAAAAATAAGCAGACACTGGCCTGCATGAGCTGGAGTTGCTCACAGGTATGTGTCCTGTTCTTAACATCAGAAGTAATGTTTTAACGTGCATGTAGCCTCTGTATGAATGCTACTGTATCTTAATCTGTTTTGATGAGATAGGAATCTGTGTTACTACAGTCAGTCAGGTTTAATCACACACACACATCGTGAACCACATATAACTGGGTCAGCTGTGTAACTGATATCACGTCCCATCATACACACAATACAACTCATCTGTACAGTCATCACACATAAACCTTTACCAGATACAGAGAAGCTTGCACACCTCCCATGTTTTCCTTTACATAGTATCCATTTTGTACAGCTGGATCTTTTACTGAAGACTCTTGCTTCAGGCTACAACAGCTGTGCCATACCTAACCACCTAGGTGCTCAGCCAAGAAAATTGACTGTGCTTATTGTCCTTGCTAAAGGTGATGACATCACTGTTCTTCCTCTGAGTTATGGCATCACTACAGCCATTTTCATTATCGCTGACAGGTAATACCAGCAGATAGTGTGCAGTCCCTTTCTCTCTCGGGTCCGGTCTGGAGACAGGGAACAAATCTGGCGCAGCTGTTCCTCAGGTAGACCCTTCGCTTACGGCGCCTGTTGGCGCCCCGCCCACCGGGGTGGCGGGGGGGGGGGGGGGTGGGAGGCAGAGGGGGGGCCATCTGCCATGCCCAGCCTGAGTGCTGATAGGGGGCCTTGTCTGTCGCCATGACATCAGGAAGTGGCCTATGGGCCCTGCCAACACCATAGAAGAGCAGAAGAGCATTATCACTATGGCTGTGGAACATATTGATTATTTGGGTAGATATCAGACATGTCACATGGTATCATGGGGCAGTGAAAGCCTAACCAATCAGCAGCAGAAGTGTAAGATAGGGCAGAGCAGAACGAGAGGGACTGCAGCCAGACTGATCTAATTTGGCAGGGGGATTGTTTCACATCCAAAAATACCCCTGGGGCTGATTCCAGCACACAAGGCCAACAAGCTGGCCTCAGTAAGAGTGATGAAGTCAGTTTTCTAAAACAAAAGACTGTCAGGAAGGGATTGCAAGATGGGTGATGATGTTTGAATTCATACAGTTGGTGACAGGTTGAGCAACATTTTTAAACCATACCTCTTAATCATGCTTCAAAACACGTTTTTATTGTTCAAGAGACAAGCCAAGAAGTGTTTTAGAAGAGGACAAATGTGTGGTGTTGACCTCATTCTGTCTCTGAAAACCTAGGCATTATCTCCTTCAGATGATATAACCACCTCAGACAATATGAAACCACAGATTGGTACGTTCCATAACCAGTACGAATACAACACATGAACAATTGCTCTGTCATGTTCAATACTAAGAACAAAGAATTCACCAAAAAGCTGATTTTATTATACTGGAGTTCATCCTTGGAATTGCCTCTCTCTGAATTGCTGGAACAGACATTTTCTTTTTTTAAACAAGTAAGGCTGTTTATATGAAAAAAACTGGATCATTAAAAATAGCATAAGAAGTTATTCATTTCTCAACATTATTCACATATTAATTATATGAATGAATGTATGCAGCTTTAACAGTCTACCACTTAATTTTTTTATGGATTAATAAATATTATTGTGGTTACTAAATGTGTACATGTTTCAGTTGCTAAATTATGTTTCTGTGATTTATGTGCTTACAGCTGTTTTTAACTTTATTTGTTTCCATCGAGGACCACCCTGAAAAGAAGTTTTTCCTGGAATGTTTATATGCTGGCACAAATAAACTGTTAAGCAATGTATGCATTTTAACCCACTCGGTTCCATTCCTCCACACCCTGGTGATCGTTGTGTTGTGCTGGTCCTGCAGGGCCTTTAGCAGTGTGTTTGAATGCTTAGACTGGCTTAGCGTCTGACCATTAAGAACTAAGTGCCTTTGATCAAGGTAATGGTCCTGCACAGTTCCACTGTACAGAGCGGCCATACGAACGGGTAACAGGATGTGACAGACAGCCGAGAGCAGTTACTGTAAGTCAGACAGAAAAAGTGCATTTCCGGAGGAAACAAATAACAGACAGTGCCTCCCAGTTCCCCTAATGGACACACATACAAACACACACACACACACACTCGCACACACGTGTACACACCCAAACACATGCACGCATACACACACACACACATAAACACACAAACACGCGCACATATTCACACACATGCGCACACCCCCAAACACACACACACACTCACACAAACACAAGCACACACACTCATACAAACACACACACAAACACATGTATGCACACACACACACACACACACACACACGCACACACCCAAACACACACACACACACACACAAACACAAGCACACACGCGCATATACACATACACACGCATACACACACACGCACACAAACACAAACACACAAACACAAGCACACACACGCATACGCACACACACACACACAAACATGAAATTCACACACCCACTGCATCATTGCCCCAGACTGGCAGTTTGCAGTGGTTTTGCGATTGTTGCCCAAGAATCAAGATGACTCACACTCCACAGCCTGATCAAGCTCCATTCCTCGGTACAACCAACCGCGTGAGTACAACCAACCACAGAGCATCTGGCTGCAGCTTGTGGCCTCGCTCCTGCCCCGCCTCGCCTGGCCCCACCTGCCCGCCCGCCTCGCCGCCCCTCCACCCGCCTCGCCTCGCCTGCTCCACCCCGCCTGCTCCGCCCCGCCTCGCTCCTGCCCTGCTCCACCCCGCCTCGCTCCTGCCCTGCTCCACTCCGCCTCGCTCCTGCCCCGCCTCGTCTGGCCCCGCCTCGCCCCGCCTCACCCCGCCCTGCTCCGCCCCGCCCCGCCCTGTACCCCCCAGAGTTTGGACCAGCTGCTCTGTTCAACCTTGTCTCCACTCTGATGCTCTCAACTGCTTCTTTTCAACAGCACTCTTTATTGGATATTAGAATCAGGCCAGAGGACAGCTGGGGCCAGGACAGTGAATTTGGCTCATGTTATGTTTGGCTATTACACCACAGTGGAAGGACCAAGGCATTATGGGACTCTTTAGGGATGACACAGCTGGTCCCATTTAAGGGCCCTCGAACGTTTTTTAACGTAAAGCTGATCTTAATCATGAATCAATAATAATTACTTTGTATGAAATAATAAGATGATCTGAATCATAAATATAAAGTAATATTATTCGAATCATACATTAATAATAATTCATTTGAATAAAATACGAAGTCGATTTTAATCATTAATGAATAATAATTATTTTGAATAAAATAAAAAATGATTTTCATTATAAACGAATAATGATGAATTTCTTTAAAATAAAGAGATAATTTTAATCAAATTAATAATTTGTAAAGAATAAAAACTACATAATGCAAAGTAGCAAATTAGTAATAGAGACCAGAATCCATAAACAACAATCAAAATGGTGAAGTGTCGGTAGCTGTTCCAGAATACTTGGCCTGTAAATAAACATTCCAAATGCTGCCCATCACTGGAGGTACTGTGAGGTATTGTGTTGTACCTTGCCTGGCAAAAGGCACAGTCCAAGGGGAACAGTAACATTTACAGGGAGCTGCGGTGGCTAAGTGCTGACAGACCCCCTGCACACCCTGTACAGACCCCATACACACCCCCATCCCACGGTAGGACCCACAAGTTTGAGCATGCTTAGGACTAGGCCAGGCCATCATTCCAGCACCTAGACCTCCCCACGTCTCCCCTCCCAAAGGACAATAAACAAACAAACACAAAGAATGAGAATTAAACACATAAATACTCTCTGTTGGATGGTTTCCAACCCCTCCTCCGTTTGGAAAGTTTTTAGATGCAATGGCCTGACGCAGATGTGTCCCTGCAGGCCTGACCCAGCCATTTCCTGTGATGTTGGAAGAGGCCGTTAGACAGTAGGAGTGTAACGGGCTCCCTGTACACCACTCCTGATGAGGGACGTGCACATCTGCTACACACATTAGCAGGGTCATGCTATCATAGCAGTGAAACATGATGCATTTAGACGGTATGTTCTGGGCCCAGGCTGGACCATGCAGTCTGGGAATCAGCAATGACAGACATTGTGTGACTTCCTGGCTGTTCTCTCAGGACTCCAGCTGAATCTGAACACCAAATGCCACCTAAGGTTGTTCTAAAGGGTTCTCTGGAACAAGAAAGAAACAACGACTGAAGTCTCTTCTTCAAAAATACTTTTTTGAAACTTTGAAACTTCAGGTGATGTGCTACCTCAAATTTTCATTTGAGAAACCTGTGTACACCCAACATCAGAACAAATCTAACCCCACCTCACCAAACAATGCTCACCAAACCCCCAGCACAGTGCTCACCAAACCCCAACACTCACCAAACACCAAATACTCACCAAACCCCCAACACTCACCCAACACCACATACTCACCAATACAACACTCACCAGACAAATATTTCCAACCCAGCATCACTAAACCCCCAACAATCACCATGCAGTGCTTACCAAACCCCTAACAATCACCATGCAGTGCTCACCAAACCCCTAACAATCACCATGCAGTGCTTACCAAACCCCTAACAACCACCATGCAGTGCTTACCAAACCCCTAACAATCACCATGCAGTGCTCACCAAACCCCCAACATCCATGCAGTGCTCACCAAACCCCAACATCACTGTTACCAAACCCCAGCACTGCACTCACAACCCAGCACCTCCAAACCCAATCACCATGCAGTGCTTACCAAACCCCTAACAATCACCATGCAGTGCTCACCAAACCCCAACACTATCAGTCACCAACCAACCCCAACAGTGCTATACACTCACCAACCCTCACAACCAACACCATGCAGGCTCACCAAACCCCAACACATCACCCCAAGCCCAGCTCACCAAACCCCCAACCACATCACCACCAGTGACTCACCACAACCACCCACACTCATCAAACCCCAGCACTCACCAACCACACCAAACCCCATCACCACCCAGCACTCACCAAACCCCAACACTCACCCAACACCCCCAGCTCACCAACCCCAACACTCATCCAAACCCACCAAACCCCAGCACTCACCCAAACCCCAGTGATCACAAACCCCCAGCACTCACCCAACACCCAGCACTCACCAAACCCCCAGCACTCACCCAACCCCAGCACTCACTAAACCCCCAGCACTCACCCAACACCCAGCACTCACCCAAACCCCAGTGATCACAAACCCCCAGCACTCACCTAACCCCAACACTCACTATACCCCCAGCACTCACTAAACCCCCAACACTCACCCAACCCCAGCACTCACCAAACCCCCAACACTCACCAACCCCACACTCACCCAACACCCACCAGCACTCACCAAACCCCCAACACTCACCCAAACCCCAGCACTCACTAAACCCCAACACTCACCAACCCCAGCACTCACCAAACTCCCCAGCACTCACCCAACACCCAGCACTCACCAAACCCCCAACACTCACCCAACACCACACTCACCAAACCCTCAGCACTCACCCAAACCCACACTCACCAAACCCCAGCACTCACCCAAACTCCAGTGATCACAAACCTCCAGCACTCACCAAACCCCCAGCACTCACCAAACCCCCAACACTCACCCAACCCCAGCACTCACTAAACCCCCAACACTCACCCAACACCCACTGCTCACCAAACCCCCAGTGCTCACCCAAACTCCAGCACATACCCAACCCCAGCACTCACCAAACCCCCAACACTCACCAAACCCCCACACTCACCAACCCCAGCACTCACCCAAACCCCAACATCACCAAACCCAGCACTCACCAAACCCCAGCACTCACCAAACCCACACTCACCAAACCCCAGCACTCACCAAACCCAGATCACAACCCCCAACCACTCACCCAACACCCACATCACCAAACCCCAGCACTCACCCAAACCCACACTCACCAAACCCCTGCACTCACCAAACCCACACTCACCAAACCCCAGCACTCACCAAACCCCAGCACATCCCCAGCAGCACACCAACCCCAGCACTCACCAAACCATCAAAACCCCAGCATCACCAAACCCCCAGCACTCACCCAACCCCAGCACTCACCCAAACCCCCAGCACTCACCCAACCCCCAGCACTCACCCAACACCCAGCACTCACCCAAACCCAGTGACCACAAACCCCGCACTCACCAAACCCCCAGCACTCACCAACACCCCACATCACCCAACCCCAGCACTCACTAAACCCCCAACACTCACCCAACCCCACACTCACCAAACCCAGCACTCACCAAACCCCCAAGCACTCACCAAACCCCAGCACTCCCCCACCCCAGATCACAAACCCCCAGCACTCACCCAACCCCAGCACATCCAAACCCCAGCACTCACCAAAACCCAGCACTCACCCAACCCCCAACACTCACCCAACCCCAGCACTCATCAAACTCCCAGCACTCACCAAACACCCAGCACTCACCCAACCCCACACTCACCCAAACCCCAGCACTTACCCAAACCACCTCTCACCCAACACTCATCCCACACTCACCCAACACCCAGCACTCACCCAAACCCCCGCACTCACCCAAACCACACTCACCCAAACCCCAGCACTCACCAAACCCCACACTCACCCAAACCCCAGCACTCACTAAACCCCACACTCACCCAACCCAGCTACCCAACCCACTCACCCAAACCCCACAGCACTCACCACACAAACCTCCAAACACTCACACCAGCCAAACCCAGCAGCACTCAACTAAACCCCAGCACTCACCCAACACCCAGCACTCACTAAACCCCCAGCACTCACCCAACACCCAGCACTCACCAAACCTCCAACACTCACCCAAACCCCAGCACTCACTAAACCCCCAACACTCACCCAAACCCCCAGCACTCACCCAACACCCAGCACTCACCAAACCTCCAACACTCACCCAAACCCCCAGCACTCACCCAAACCCCAGTGATCACTGTGGTGTGGGGATGGCTGGTTTAAGCAGCCACACCTGCCCTGGGTCAAGCTAATTAGACCTGGCTAGTTAGATGATTGGTTATGAATTAGATAATTGGCCAGGCTAATTGGGCCCAGGAACAGGGGTGGCTGCACCTGTGCGTAGTGAGGTAATCAGTGCGCACAGGTTAAATCCGCCATCCCCACCCACACAGGAGAGCCTCTCTGTCATGACAGTTTTAACATCTGCTCCTTGGCAGTAACATCTTGCCAACCCTTGTAAATAAATCTGGACTGCTTGAACATCTTCTCCCTGTGTCTCTGTGCTGGAGGGCCCCTTGAAAAGCCACTTCGGTGGCCTGTGGCAGGTGTGTTTGTCACAATCACAAACCCCCAGCACTCACCCAAACCCCAGCACTCACCAAAATCTCACACTCACTCAAACCCCAGCACTCACCCAACCCCAGCACATACCAAACCCCACCCCCCAACCAACTCACCCAAACCCCAGCACTCACCAAACCCACTACCAACCCCCAGCACTCACCCAACCCAGCACTCACCCAAACCCCAGCACTCCCCAAACCCAGCAACCCAACCCCAGCACTCACCCAAACCCAGCCTCACTAAACCCAACACTCACCCAACCCACCTCCCCAAACTCCAGCACTCCCAACACCAGCACTCCCCAAACCCATGACACAACCCCAGCACTCACCAAACTCGTGCCGCTCACTGAACCCAAAGAGGTGGAGATTCATCACAATATTTAGAAATGGCAGCTGTTCCTTGTACCAGCCACTGAAAACTTTTGCTGCCTGTAGTTCCTGTACCGTACGTGCTGCCATGGTGCCTGTAACCTGTGTTACCTGAGTTACCTGTGCTGCCAGTGCTGTTGAAAGCAGTCATGTACCTGTTGGCAGGGATATGGGAGGAACTGCATGAGCTTCAGTTGCACTGCTGCCTGCACAGGAAGCAGCCTGAGAGCCGGAATTATGGCCAGTCTAAGGCCAGACACCTTCAGAGAAAACACAAAATTAGTAATTCATCAAAACATGATATAGCAAGACAAATATATAGCCTCTGCATCACATTATGTCATATTTATTTCAATTCATAATATTCATCAATGAAACAGCACCTGTGACCAAACCAATTCTTCCAATGTACTCCCAAAACACCAAGGCAGACTGTTTGGAGGGCATGAGCTGAAATTGTACGACCTTTGTTTGGGGTATATTATGCTCGCAGACCTTGAGGGAGGATTGCAATCACAAACCAGGAAGTGTGTGTGTGTGTGGGGGGGGGGGGAGGGGTCGGTATGGCAGAGATTGTGATCACAGACCTGGGGATAAGAGGACATTGTAAACGCGAAGGCCCGCTGTGGTTTAAATAATGACAGGGGGCATATGCTTAGCCATGGGCGTAGATTCCTATATACGTGGCTGACGAGCAAGAAGCTAGAGTCCTAGGCCCGTCAAGATGTCGAAAATAAAAAAATTGACATTCGGTCATATTTCCAAAACACCGTGAGTGAAGAAACAATATGATCATTTTCTTGTGATTGTTTTGTGATCTGTCCAACTGATGCTAGGTACCCTGCTTGTCACCAAGCGTCTTTACAAATAGGCTACAGCCCCCAAAAAATGGATAAATAATGATAATAATACCATCAAAAATTGGGTTCTAGCAGTAAAATTACTCATATTAGCGGTGCCAGAAGATAAGCCAAATATTGTAAAAATTGCATGTAGGGACCTATTTTCTTTTCTGGAGGAGGACCTCCAGACCTCCTGCCTTAAATGTCACTATCACTTCTGAAATTTAATCTACGCCCTTGTGCTTAGCAGCATATGTTGGTGTCTATCTGTGCAGCAATACACTATAATATAATGTAAGTCTTTCAACTAATAAATCATGTCTCTATTATCATGTGCTGTATGTGACATGTTTATTTTTTTACATGGTATGAGTACACTTTAAAAATACTAACACCTGGACACTGTCAACAGGAAATAATGTAGGGAACTCCATTCATTTTATTTTCCTGCATTTAAATAACCTGGAACCAGTGTGATTGTTTGTGATTCAGGGCACTCTTTAATGTAGCACTGATTAACTTTCTTCTCCCACATTTCTGAGAACGCCAATACAACATTTAATCTCAATTCAATTCGTTGGTCATTACTTTTGATGCACGGTTGAAATGTTTTGATTGTTTGATTTTTAGAAAAAAAAATGTTTGCAAATACAAACTGGCAACCTAAAACAAACAGACGTATTGTGATAAATAACCACAGCTTGCATACCTAGGTCCACTGACAAGTGGGGACATGCAATAAGAAGTGATGGTATGCATATGAGCAAAAATCTAAAGTGAGTACTTAAAATAAGTTCTGATGCTCAAGAAAAAGTCAAAGTACACCAAAGAGCAAAATGTAGACATGCTAGTACTGCATACCAGTGAGTACCAGACCACTTCAAGCACTGAGTATATCCCAAAACCCTGTTGACCTTCTGCACTACTACAGTCCAATGCTTATACCCTGATAAACTTTGGTTTACTATCACACCAAAATCTTTCTCAAATTGAGCACAATCTAATTTTACTCCTCCCATCAAATATTTCTGTCTTAAATTCTTCCTTCGCACATGCAGAACTTTACATTTGGACGTGTTGAATGTCATCTGCCATGTTTCAGCCCACTTCTGGATTCTGTTTGGACTTTCTTGAATCTTCCTTGTTCCAGATTATTTGCCAGACCTACAATTTTTGTATCATCTGCAATCATCCATCCATCCATTATCTATACCCGCTTATCCTGAGCAGGGTCACGGGGGGTGCTGGAGCCTATCCCAGCGTGCATTGGGCGAGAGGCAGGAATACACCCTGGACAGGCCGCCAATCTATCGCAGGGCACACACACCATTCACACACACACTCATACTTATGGGCAATTTAGAGTCTCCGATTAGCCTACCTGCATATCTTTGGGAGGAAACCGGAGTACCCGGAGGAAACCCGGACATGGGGTGCAATTATCAATATAACTATTTTTCTACTGACTTCCATTGCTTGGTCATTTATATAAATGAGGCAGAGCACCCCAGTCCCTGCAGAACTCCGCTTTGTACTTGATCATGCTCTGATTAAATTCTTCAATGACACTGAGTTTGGCCATGCAGCCAATTTCGAGCCCACTCTGCTATGACTCCTGTAATTCCAACTGATTTCACTTTCATTATAAGCTTCCCACTGGGCATTTTGTGAAAATCTTTTTGGAAATCCAAATAAGCAGTGACCTTAGTCTGGATCAGGTCACAAGCAATGCAGCATCCTCAGACAAGTCAAGGAGATTGCAAAACCCGTATTGACTATCACTCTTTCACAGTTTTATGACTGAAAAGCTAGTACCCAGTACCCAGTCTATGTGACCTGTATAATCACATCTTTATATAGCTGGCTGGTCCGAAGTTGGAAATTTTACGAGTCTGAATATGCAGGCATAACATTCCAACATTCCTCAACTGTAACTCTTTTGTGGTTACTCAGAGCTACAAATTCTGTCTGGGTTACTACATTAAACCAGGTCGAGAATTGCTTTCCCTCATATTGGTTGAGTAACAAACAGAGCCAAAAACATTGATAAATCCTTCTCCCTTGCTGATCTTTTTCAGCAAGGGAAAAGGATTTCTCAAGATCGGTATATAGTAATTAGTGTTTGTGTTTTAACTTGTAATTGTATTATCAGTGGACAGATCAATCTACCATCAAAAATTGAATTTAGTAAAGGGCTTTTTGCATCACCATGGCAGCCACACCAATACTCAATGTAGCAGTGATGTAAAACTGAGTCAAAGAGGCCTTTTTGTAATGCTAGATGGGGCAAGCCAAATATTTACACATCCACAAACTCGGCTACTTTTTTTAGCCCTCTCACTGTGGAATACGATATTGTATAAATGGGGAAAAATCCAAAGTGCCCTTCCTCCTCACTTTTTAATGGTTACCAAAGATAAACAGATGTTGTTGAAGGCATGTCTGAGATATGGCATGCTGTTTAATATTTCCATTGCTTGGCTTGCATCTGTAGAATCTGCTCGCTTCTGGGGGAAGTGTACAGAAATGAGTCACCTGCTCCTTTTCCTCTCCCGTAAATGAAACAGCTGAGTTAAAGCTGTTTGGTTTTGCTGATCACATCTTCTCCTTACTGTAATACAGCAAAAGCCCTCTGTCTGCTGCTCCCCTGCCACGGCTGTGGTTTCTCCTGTGGTTTTACCATGATCGCCCCCCCCCCCCCCCCCCCAGCACTCCTGGGTCTCTCGCTCTATTTGGAGCCCTCTGTCCCACTGTCAACATAACATAACATGACATGACACGACATGACATAACATTACATTACTTAAAGACGAGAACAGGCCATTCAGCTCAACAATGCTCGTCATTTTCCTAACTAAATTGTACCTAGTCCTCTGATTACCAACATACAAGTATCTAACACTGTATCAAGCCTGGTCATGAAAACCCCCAGAGTTTCTACCTCTACTACATGACCTGACTGGCTATTCAACACATTGACTGCTTTCTGCATGAAAAAAATGCTTTCTAATGTCTGTGCAAAATTTACCTTTACTAAGCTTGCAGAGGTCAAGCATCTTAAGTCCTCACAGCTTTTATCTTTCATACCAGGAATCAATTTGGTTGCCCTTCTCTGAACCTCTATATCTTTCTTGTAGTATGGTTCCCACAACTGCACTACCACATGTGTGGTCTAACAAATGTATTTTATAAGTATAATTTCCTTGGATTTATACTCAGTATTTTCAGCTATATATGCCAGCATCCTGTTGGCCTGTTTTACTGCTGCACACAGGACCTTCTTGCTGTGAGGCGACAGTGCCACTGCACCACCAACTGCACCACCGTGCTGCCCCCTTCCTATTGCCTTCATGTTGCTAATAAGTTTAGCATGTGGTACCTTATCAAATACTTTTCAGAAATCTAAGTATATAATATCATATGCCATGTTATAGTCAAAACACTTTGTAGCTGCTTCAAAAAACACCAGATGGTTTGTCAGGTATGACCTTCCCTTGCAAAACCCACGCTGGCTATCCCTTAGGGTGTTGTTATTTTCAAACTTGTCTCTAATGATAGATTCCAATATTTTACATGAGACGCACGTTAAACTACTGGCCTGTAGTTTCAGTCCGGCCCCCCCTTTTCTATATTGGTATTATATTATCTTGATTCCAGTCCTACAGCATTTCTCCAGTTTCTAAAGACTGTCTAAAAATACCTGCCAGTGGGTTAAAGATGATCACACCTAACTATTTGTTCCAGTTTTGGATTCTGAAGTCATTAGCAAACTTTCTGCAGGAAAGCACTACACACACATCAATGTATCAAATTCACAAGCAATTGTCCAGGGAACTGAAGCTTGGTTACTGGCATAAAGGGAGGTTTACAGCAGGGCCTGGGGAAGAGAGTAAGGGTTCAGCCTGATTAATACTATAAACTGAAGTTGTCACATAATGTTTGGCATTTAAACTTCAGAGAAGGCCTGCAGGGAGGGTAGTGCTGTCTCTATGGTAACAACATAACAAACGGCTGATACATTTGTACATTTGTGAAAACATGGCGGCACCTGGTGAAATTATTGAGAAATAAAGGAGGAAGACATTTTAAATCTACTTTTGTTAAAAAATTACATGAATGGAAAAAAGGTGGTCCACTAGTCACATAAATCAAATGGTGAAAAAACAAGCCTAATACAGGATGTTCTGGTTAAGTAGATGTGTTATGTGCTGGATGAAGGCATTTTGCCTAATTTTGGATGTCGGGTCTATGACTTAATTAACCACATCCGTCCCTACATCATACAGATCATACTTATATTATTTATTCTAACAGTTCTTCCTCTATCCCCTCAATTTTTTGTCAGTTGAAAATGTGTCATGTTTTCGAAGGTCACATTCGCTTGTCGAAAATGTTGTGCGACAAAGTATAAATCAGGCTTTAGGGTTAGGGTTATGTTCTGGAAAGTTCCATAAAGTTCTCCCTCTCCCTCTTATGCTCAGCTGTGCAAATATTCAGTCTCTGCGTAGATAAGATCGCCCATCTGCAAGGCCCTTTGGGTTTACCCTGGGAAAATGTGCAGATCCAAACATACCTTCCTAATATAAAAACTGAAAGTGAATCAGAAGGATTTTCTAATTTATGAAATGTCGAACTGTGTATAATTGATGTAAGTGCACACCATTAACATATTTGGCATAGACTTAACATTGTGAATATATTGAGAAATAATTGCATTCAATATTCAACAATTTGAGCATCACATTTCTTTTTAACATGTGAAACCTTAGATGCACAGTACAGTACGTGATTCAAACTGTCCAGCTTATTTTTATGTCACATATCAATGAACATGCAGTTCTGTATCACTTCTTCATATAAGGATATGGTGCAAAGGACCCTATGATTTAAGCACCAGGGGACAGCTTGACAGCCGTTAAACACAGTTAAACTCCCGCAGGCCCTAAAAGCCTTCTCAGTGGAAAGTGATGCATTGCTCCATTTGGAGAGGAGAGGTAGAGATGATGCAGCTGCAGGTAATCACTTGTATTTGATAGTGCTCATGGTGCCTTCCCCCCGGAAAGGTCACTGGTAAGAGGCGAATGTGGGGGGGCAGAACTCTCTTTTGTGTGAGCTGGTGTCATAAATGTTTCAGTAGCTGTTCGTTCCTTTAACCCCCCACCTGGGCCTTTTGAAAGGCGGGGCGAGAGTGTGCAGGTAGGCCACTGAGCTCTCTGGGAAAGCCATTCTGTGCCTCACTCACACATCACAGCCTGACGGACGTCTGGAGTTCGCTGTCTGACTGGGAAATCACTCCCTTTCTGTTCTTTGACTCACTTTATAGCACATAGAAAAATATGGAGGTGGTGCAGGGGGATTTCAGGCTGTGTGCCTGCATGCATAGATACTGGAGAGGATTAATTATCATTTCTGAAAGCTCAGTGATTGTCTGGTCAACAAACCCCAGACAACTGGGAGGCGAGGTTGCCCTGGTGGGTAAATATCAGCATTCGGTACTGTGATAAGTAAGGTTCCAGCATCCATCGCCACTTAACCATGACAACAAAAACACAGTCAAAGCCGACAGCTGGGCATCTAAGACTTCATTATAAAATTATGATTCATTCATACTTTTCCTTTCTTTGCAAATCATCTTTGTGAGCTGAAGTGTGAGCGATACCCACACCATTGTACTCACTGATCTCTTGTCAATCTGACTGCATTCCATTTCATTCCAAGGGGCGTTTGCCATGGAAGTGTTCCATTCAGGAGACCCACGTACACCTGAATCCAGATAATAATAACAATAATCATAATAATCATAACAAGAACTGCATGCCAGCCATTTTGCACC
Organism: Anguilla rostrata; assembly: GCF_018555375.3. NCBI lineage: Eukaryota > Metazoa > Chordata > Actinopteri > Anguilliformes > Anguillidae > Anguilla > Anguilla rostrata. Next base: position 1,633,565 of record NC_057944.1, read on the forward strand.
AGAAAACTCACCACATATCAACTGAGGTGGAAAGAATAATTTATTTATTTGCCAATTAACACTGGGGCATGATTGGGTGGCAGGTTGCGGATTCCCCAGGTCCCCAGGGAAGCCCTGACTCTGGGCGATGAGTGTCAGGGGATCTTTAATGACTACAGCGAGTTGGGACCTCGGTTTAACATCACATCCAAATGCCAGAATCTCCTACAGCAGTGTTTCTCCACCCTGGTCTAGGGAACCCACTGTGTATGCAAAAGAACTGTAAATGAAAGCATATAAAATATGGTCTGGCCGATTTAAATCCTAGAATGTGAATATGGGGCATTCATTTTTAAGGGCATTGCAGCAAACTATGCAATACCTCAATTTTTTTGTGCTTACATGCAGAGCTGGCTCTAGGATTTCAGCAGCCTGTAACAAGAATGAACGGGGTGAACACAGAGAGGGAAACTGGCACAAGAGCAACAGCATCGAAAATGCCATTTGCACCCTGTGAATACTGCGCAATGTCTTTTAAAAATGTTTGTAAAACATTCAGAACCTGAATTGTGTGGCCCACAGAGGTGTCAGGCCATAAATAACCACACAGAGCCAGCAGCCGGCTCTGATCATACGGGAGAGAAAAAAATGGCTGAAAACACTTTTATGTGGTAATGAAACTGGATAATTAGTTTAAATGCATAAGAAAGCATTTCGTTATGGGGAAGAGTAAAAGTTGTGTAAGTCACTCTGGATAAGAGTGTCTGCTAAATGCCTGTAATGTAATGCAATGTAATGATTAAATTATGCTGCCATTCAAATAGAATGGAGTCATTAAAAGGAATATTCAAAGGTGTCAACAACTTTTTTTTTTCCCTAAATTTTCTGATGATGTCAGATGGCCGGTGCGTGCAATCCCTCTAAAACAATGCAGAATAAGAACATGCTCACAGATGTTCTGAGGCCTGATTAAACGTTAGTATTTTGGAAAATTGACTGTAAGCTTAGGGTTATAACTAGGTAGCTGTTTCGTAGGTGACTTAAGACGAGTGCATTAACCAACTACTGCTTGTATTTTTGCATAGACTGCGTTGTTGCTGTTCTCGTTAGTGTTAATCAGCTTAACCTACAGGGTCCAAGCTGAACTATGCGGTTGTTCCCTGCACTTGGAACGGTATTTCTCTCTAGGGTTTTCGACATACTTGTTCCTGGTTATGGTTGTACACTTTAATGTATGTCGCTCTGGATAAGAGTGTCTGCTAAATGCCTGTGATGTAATGTAATGTATTTTTTAACAGGCACAGCTCCTCGTGGTGTCTCACTGAGTCTGCATCTTAAATAGCCAATTTTCCAAATGCCTTCCCAGTCATGTTAGTGTCATGTACAGCTAGTCTGTGTAGAGACAAAGCACCACGAACAAGGAAATATCAGCTGCACCCATACCTTCCAGTAACGCTGTCATTGGATACGGTCAAGCGAATATCACAGAATAGGAGATGAGCCACTATCACCTCTTAAATGACACAGTACATTCATTCAATTCAATTTTATTTGTATCACACTTTTTACAGATAAAAATGTGATAAAGACGCTTTACAAAGTAGCATCATCCTGATATCGTAACAGATGTTCATTCCCTCAACGTTTACCCAACACAGCAAAGTGTGAAGAATTCAGTCTGAATTCTGAATGAAGTCTCAGTTTATAAAGTCCTTGTAATTAGGTCTGAGTTTATCATTTGCTCAGCTTTAAGTCGGACTTTAAGAAGTGCTCAGCATTAATTGAATTTGTACAGTATGAGCTAAAAAGTGATAAACTGTATTCAGGTGATTAAATAATCCAGGATGAGGTGTGTGTTAAAGGGTTTTAGTGCAGGACGCAGAGGTGTACAAACACCTCCACGGAGTACATTCAGACCTCATCAGGGATTACTGGTTTATACCACGGTCATTTGCCTAAAGGAAGGGGTTGTTAATATTCTGGGGCAATTCATCCTCAAAATATGAATGTTTTTGCCGGTGCTACTACTTGTTTACAAGGCTTGCAGCTGTTTTAGCATGTTGCGATAGTTACATTGGTTTGTTGGCAGGCCAGGCAGTGTATGCATTTTGAACGGTGATTAAACTACATGAAAGGGTTTTAACGCACACCTTTCAGCCAATCAGAATCGAGTATTCGCCCAAACTGTGGGAAAAGTTGACTTAATGCTTAACACAAGTTTGTGTGCATTCATCAGTATCATGCATGCATAAAATAATTTTGAGATACTGTGAGAAAACATTGCTGAAAATTTTAACAGAGTTGAAAAGGCTAAAGTGGATTTTATACATAACATTGGAAAGCATGGAGCTCCAGGTTTGTGTTCATAGTTTTGTTCTCAGCAGTGAAGGTGACGTCACCGCCAGCTCGGCCCTGTTTTATTACCCCAAGCTCATTTGGCTGGGGTTCCTGGAACTCCAGGGTTTCTCCATTGTTTCTCTGAAATGAAATGAAAGGAAATCTCCGTCCCCTGCTGTCACTCAAGCCCAGAAGGACTAAGAACACTGAAGAGTCTTGCACAGAAACATGCTGCTTCACTTTTAGTGTCTCACACAGTAACATGCTGCTACTTAGTGCTTGCCGAAACATGCTGTCACTTTTAGTGTCCCACAATAGCTGGTCTTTTGCTTCTTGCCTTGGGTATATGGTATAATGGAATATCTCAGCTTCACAATCTAGGTAACTTTAGTTTTTCATAAAAAAAGGTGGCTGCTTTTTGCGATTCTATTTTTAAAATGCAAACAGTGTTGTGTTGTGTCACCTGATAGCTTTGCCCGTAGCCTTGTCCAGAGAGGCAGAGGGAGGCAGAGAGAGGGCCTTGAACAAGGCTCAGGTGTCCCCCACCCTGGCCTACAGAGACCTGTGCTTCCAGTAGTACGGAAGGGGCACATTAAAAGTGTGTGTATCAGACATGCTTCCTCCTTACGAGCCCATGAGAATGCTTCATTCTGAAGGTGCAGGTTATTTAGGTTTCCCAAGAATTCCAAAGAACAGGTGGTAGAACCTTTTTGTACAGAGCTCCCCTAATGGAATAACCTTCTGAAACAAGCAAGGAAATGAAATGGAAATGGAAAGGAAATGAGACACAGTCTTAACATTTATTCCAGATTGAAAATGCGCCTATTCAGTGCAGCTTATAATCAGTTATACTCCAGATACAGAGAAGTGTGCAGGCATTGCGCATGATGGGGGGACAATCTTTACTTGCAGCAGTTGTGACCCCTTTTTGTGGGGTGGGTAGTTTCCTGGTCTTACTCATGCATGTATGGATTACTGGTCTCTGTCCTGAAAGTCTTCCAAGGAGTTTTTTCTTGTCACTGTCACCTCAGGCTCCGTCTGTGGGGATGTAGGCCAGGGTATACTGTGATGAATCCTTTGCAAAATGCACTACATTAATAAAGTTGCTTGATTAAAAATTTGATTGAGAAGCACTTAAAGTGTGCAGAGAAACATTTCCTGACTTACGCCTCTCTATAAGTGCGAGAGTGTCTATTTCCAACTTTCAATCAATCTGTGTGTCCACTTTATTAAATGAAACATAAAGCAAAATATGACGATGATAACACAAAGTTGTCGCATGGGTTAAAAGAACAAGCAAAGAAGGAAGGCTAATACTTTGAATTGTACATTAGGAAAAATCAGATACTGAATCAAAGCAGTGAAAGAACAACTTGGTCCACTTTCTCAAGGCTGCTGGGTGTGGGTTTGCGATTTGATTATTTACTGTTTACGGCTCGATATCGGCAGTTGTGTGGGGCAGGCTCTTGTTTACTGCCACCCACCAAATCCGACTTTGGTAACTGCAAAGTACTCCTTTAATTAGAAAATATGGATTTCCCCATAATTCCCCATAGACCCCGACCACAGACAGGCCAATCAATGGTATCGGCCCAGAGTCTCTTTGGGCCTAAACGGGCCGCAGCTTTGACATGGCTGTAACCTCCAGGGCCTGCAGACTGACACACACAGTCCTCTTCACAGAGAAGGCTGAACCCCCCACCCACCAGCAATGCTACAACTAGTTTCATGTTGCAAAACAACAATCAGCAGAACGGGGGCTGAGTTTGGGTCATACACACACACACACACACACACACACACGAAACACACACACGCACGCACGCACAGACACATGCACACACACACTTACGCACAGACACATGCACACACACAGATATACACACACGCGCACGCACACACTAACACGCACACACAAAATACACACACGAAACACACACACACGCACGCACAGACACATGCACACACACAGACATACACACACACACACACACATTTAATAAGATTTTATTAGATAGAATTTACTGTTTTTCTGTCGATCCACAGCAGTTCATGCTCATTTGACATGTATCACAGTTTTCTGATTGCTTAGGCACTATCTTTGAAACTATAGACTATTTTTGCAAAACTCTACACACTAACCACAAAACCTTACACCAAACCAGCAAAACATTATACATCTCTTGCAAAAGCAAACAATTCTTGCAAAACTCTTCAAACTGTTTTAAAAAATTGTGTTTTTGCATCAATACAGTACACACAAACCATCATTTGAATAAACACATGAAGCACCAACTACGCACTGGTAGTACAAATGAAAAACACTTGTGGCTTTTGCTTTTTCTGTGTAGTAAACACACATACACACAGGTATCCAAATGTGTAAAGTATGGATGTGTATTCCGAACATAACACACTATCAATAAAAAAAACACTCCTCACTATAACAAAAGCATAGCAGAAGAAAACAAAAACATTTGTGTTACTAGAAAAAAAATAACAGAAAAAAATTAGGCTAAATCTCGCCTTCTTTGTGGGTCTGGCCCTCCTCTAGTTCTCACCCTTCTTACTTTCTGTCCAATATTGGCCTCCATTGTTGTCCAAACCAAACGGTTACCTGTGGCCTATTTATAGTGCTCAAGCTCTGATTTGTAAGTGAACTCATTATCTAAAAGTGTTTTCACGTGTCAATGTGGAAAGGCAATTGGCAAAATAGTAACAATGTAGAGACCAATGTTTACAGTTTTGTTAGAAGTGTGTTACAGTTTTTCCCAATAATTTACAGTTTTTCTCAATTGTTTAAACGCGTTTCCTGAAACTATAGCTCAATTTCTCAAAACTCTACACACAAAGCACAGCAACAGTTAACATTTTGCCAAAACTATACAAATCTCTTGCAAAATGCATTCATGCATTCAAAACCATGTTCTCTCTTCTCAAAACTGATTCTTTCCACCAAAATGATACACATAGCTATCGTATGAATATCTCTTACAGAGCATCAATTACAGTTTTTCTGTCCAATGAGCTCCAATTCGGCTAAACCTACAGTCTCTGGGCTAAACTCACAACCCAGCTTCCCAGAGTCATACTGTAAACTTATAGTTGATACTGCAACATTGTTAGAGTTCTGAGAATACACAAATGTTACCTATTTTGGCAAAACTGATACAGTAATTGCACTGATAAGTAAAATGAAAAACACTACAGTAAGAAAATGTTTAGACTGTCTTTCTGGGGATGTTATCATGAAATCAGTGCACAAATACAAAAAGGTAACAAAGCAAATATTTACTAGCCAGCACCATGTTGATTATGGTGGTCTCTTGCTCATCTGTAAATTTCCGGCCTCTGCCACCTCTTGCTGGTCGTCTTTCTATTCTGTGAAAAGTATATACAATATAGGCTACACATTTTTCATAAATGTAAGACAAAACAACATTACACTATACATTTCTCTAAGCACTGTAGATATCCATAGAAACCATAAAGTTACATTACTGTAATTACTGTAGAGAGTATAGAAGACTACCTAAGTGGTTACTTACCTATTCTTATCTCTAAATGCCCAGATAACTAAGGCTACCGTGAAGCGGCTCAAATTCGGCTGGACTGGACCAGCTTCGGTCATTGTTAGGCCATGATTGAGTACAAGGTCAACCAAAGTTGCACGGATTTCGTTAGAAATATTGGCCTGCCTTCCTCTTCCTCTTCTTGCTCTCACTCTTCCTCTTCCTCTCTGTTATCTATGCTGCTCCATTTTTTTCCCCAACACAGTAGAGATCACCTTAGGCCTCGTTTATGCTCTGACACAGGATTGAAGTGTTTTGCCAATCGAGTTTGAATAGGTGAGAAGTGAGTGAGACCAATTGGTAATTAGGGTGTGGAATTTTGAAGGCCAGTGTTTTCCAGGTGAACAAAGTGTGCTAAATGAGGAGATTTGTGCTTACAGTTTTGCAAACATGTGATTTAGAATTGTTATTTCAGTGAAAACAATGGAATTGTGCTTCGAGTTTAGAAGTCTGGAGTCTTGTTGATACATGAGCTTCAAGTTTTCAGAATTGTGTGCATAGTTCCATTTTTTGTGTGTATACTATGGAGAAAAACTGTAATGAATCGCAAACTGAGTGTAAAGCAATGGTTTGTGTTTACAGGTTTGCAAAAAGTGTGTTATAAAATTACAAACTGAGTGTAAAGCAGAGAACGTGCATTCAGTTTGGCACACTTGGTAAATGCATTGGCTACAAGTGTTAATGGTTTCAGAGATAGTGCTTCAGGAATCATTGTTAGTGTTTAAGCATTCAGAAAAAAACTAAAATACAGTTGGTGAAAGACTGTTTGGGGCGTGTTTTTGTTCACCATCAGGGATTGACTTATCAGGGCTGGCTCACAGGTCCACAGTTCACCTGCTGGAAATCCTGAGTATTAGTCCTGCTGAGCTGAAGGGGCAGGACCCTTCCTGAGCAGCTTCGCCAGGGACCAGTGAGCGGAAGAGCAGCGCTAATTATGCATCATGAGCATTTCTGAGGGAGGGGCTTTGCAGTGAACCATCGACAGCTAAAGGCCTGTGCAACAGCATCCTGCAGCCTGACACTGCTTTACATGGTCAAACCACATCCACCGTCAGCAAGAGAGAAAGTGTGTGTGTGTGTATGTGTGTGCGTGTGTGTGTGTGTGTTCATCTACTGTTTCACCTCACGGATAGATTCCCTGTCTGCAGGGGAACTATGACCCGAATTCAGCCCCCATTCTGTGTGTCCTCTGGGTCAGGTGTCTGGGGCTGTGTCTGAGGAACGTACTGTGGCTGGGGAGGTGAATGTACAGAGAAGGAACAAGTGGCTCGAAACTCCCCTTAACATGCCACTGACACCCAACAAATATCAACTGCTGCACAAGTCTTTTTAATCAGCATTTTCATACACTTATGAACAAAGAACGAAAACGTATGCCATGAAAGCGCGCCATTATGAAAAAGCTGATCCAATGGAATTCACCAAATGTGTCATACTGGGAACACCTCCTCCCTGTACCTTAAAAACTACAGAAAGTCTCTGTTGGAATTCTGTCCCATGGTTCCTTCATTTCCAAAAAAATCTAATTGCTGAAATGTTCATAGATAGTCCATAGAGAGCATTACAGCTTCAGTGGTAAATGGTGCTTCAGCTTTTTTATGCAGCAGAGTGGAAAAATGTCTATATCTGGAACTGCTAAATATCTAAGCCCGGCAGTACATTGCAAATCTGTAGGACCCAACAGAGATAAAATAAACGTATTTAATTGAGACACTATTTTAAGAAGCCGTTAGGATAGGCTTATGTTAAAGGCGTAAGTATTCCCATTGCAGTGCTTGGCAGTTTCTTTATTACAGAAAAACTCTGAGGGAATGAATGTTCACATCTCCCTTGAAAGAAGGGGGTAATTGAGTGGATAATAACAGCCCTCAGTACATTGAAGCAGGTCTGCTCAGCTACCAGGCCAAGACTTAGTGGTTTTGCTCATCGCAGTAAAGATGATTTGTCTGTCTGTCCACTTCCATAATGAAAATATCTGACCTTGCAGTTGAAACTCGAGTGACCTTAAAAAAAATGTAATCACTGCATGGCTCTAAATTTTGACGGGATTACTACAATATTTTTTTCTTCACAAAAGTATGTGACAAGTTCTCAAATAATAAACCATATTTGCTCTTTGCCATTTGGATGATTATGGTTATGGTGAAATGTGAGTCTACCGACAGCCCAGAGGGAATGATTTAAGGCTGTAAAGGACATTTAGGTGCCTACACAATTAAATCTGCGTTAAATCACTGCCGAAAGATCGAACTCAATACTGGTTATATAAGGGCAAATCGTCTTTGTCCTCCATCAATACTGCAAACTCCGTGGGACTAAAAGGTTCCCAAAGTGTGGATCTGTAAAGGAAAACACCTTTGTCTCGTACACCAAGAGCATAATGACAGGAATGTGTATGTGCTTCCACGTGCTGGTGTGTCAAACAGCCACTTACTGAACGGCATCCAACAGTGGAAACGTTAGCCGTGTTACTGAGGCGAGGCCCTCTGCCACAGAGGGGTTATAACAGGGGGCCTTGGCATTGAAATGTTTGGGGACCCCTAGTTAACCATTTAGGTTACGTTATTTTTTCCTGTTCTGTTACACTGCGCTTCTGGGAAAGTTCATTGGAAACTGTGACGGGATGGTCGAGCGAATACAGCGGTAATGGAACCACACAAAATTCAAGTGCACCCCTCCAGTGAGGGATTCTTTTTTTTTTTTTTACAGGTGCAGGAAATTTACAAATTTTACAAACAAACAAACAAACAAAACAGTTGGAAACAAAGAACAACAAAAAATAATGAAGTGGTATAAACATTTTGTGTACTCAGTTATATTATTGGATCGCATAACTCCATCTCCTCAGCTCTCCTCCTCCCCACTAAATGACTGGGACTGATATAGATTCCCCTCCTAAGCTCCTCCCCGAGAACATTCCAACTAAGGGAAATCAATTAAAGTTCACAATTATCCAATTTACAATATTTACCTGACAAATATCAATTATAACAGTATTACACAACTTAATGTAAAAATATTTCCACACTTTTAACAGAAGAATAACCGTGGTCACATTCTCCCCCCACATCTGTTATACAGTATCTGTATTGATCATTCATATTGACACAGTGTTTATCTTCTACAGGCAGTGTCTGTATTGATCATTCATATTGACACAGTGTTTATTTTCTACAGGCAGTATCTGTATTGATCATTCATATTGACACAGTGTTTATCTCCTACAGACAGTATCTGCATTGATCATTCATACTGACAGTGTTTATCTCCTACAGACAGTGTCTGTATTGATCATTCGTACTGACACAGTGTTTATCTCTTACAGACAGTGTTTGTATTGATCATTCATACTGACAGTGTTTATTTCCTACAGACAGCATCTGTATTGATCATTCATACTGACAGTGTTTATCTCCTATAAACATTGTCTGTGTTGATCATTCATACTGACAGTGTTTATTTATCTCCTAAAGACAGTATCTGTATTGATCATTCATACTGACACAGAGTTTATCTCCTACAGACAGTATCTGTATTGATCATTAATACTGACACAGAGTTTATCTCCTACAGACAGTATCTGAATTGATCATTCATACTGACAGTGTTTATCTCCTACAGACAGTATCTGTATTAATTATTAGCACACTCTAATTATCGCTGAATTGGCATATGGCTAATTTACTGCTCCTACCATCTGCTAGTGAATTCACAACATGTGGCAGGCTGACAGTGTTATGTTTTGTTTTAGGTCTTTAATTTGGCAAGTTCTGACAGAGACAAATAATGATAACAAATAAAAATTGTATAATCGATATCAGGACCCCTTCTACCGTCATTTTTATCCTCTTTATTATCTTTATCATTATATAGCGCTGTACTTTCGTACAAGTAACACTTGTTATTGAAAATCGATAGCTCATGGGACATGTGCTTTTCTTTGGCTATTCTTCCAGGCTCTTCCATCTTCCTCAGTGCTTTTTTAACCCTTTAAGGTGTAAGATCACAAATATGTGATTAGAATGTTCACATACCTGAACATTCTCAAGCTGATGTCACAATCACTACTGGTAATTGAAAGCCATGGAGTTCTAGAAAAGCGACCAAAAACATACTCTTCAATATGTTAAAGCACATGCTGTTGCTGCTGATGATGATGAATATTTTATATTCCACACTGGTATAGAGTGTAGTGCAAATGGAAGATACAAAATGCAATAAATATAAAATAAAAAATAAATGCAGCAGTACAATGTCAATATCATTATTCTGCTGAGGTTTGGAAAGTCTGCGTATCTGGTAAAAGTCATTATTTGGCTGGGGTTTTGAAAGTCTACATATATGATAAGTCATTATTCTGCTGGGGTTTTTATTACATATGCACATGCAATATGGTAAAACACATGCACATGAAGCTACTAATCACAGTTGAGAATTTGTCCGGTTCTGCATCAAAAACAAAAGTATGGAATGAATTCTTCCCCACTTCCTCTCCTCGGACCTGCTGCCGGGGTATTAATAGTGCAGACAAAAGATGACAGTTCTTTTTCCGGAAAGTAGCACCAGTGAGACTGGCAGGATTTCCGTTGCATCTATTTTAGACTGCGGACTCAAGGCTTGCACTAGCGAAACCACAGAGGCGATGCGCTTTGCTCCATACAAATTTCACTTCACTCTGTCCTGCATTAGTAGTATAAATGCTCTTAAGGCCAACCGTAGGGGAGAGTTTTTCCAGGCTCAACCCGCCAGACAGCCTCTCCTACTTTCCAGCTGGAGCCAAACATATTACCCCGACGCTGGCGCACAGAAACATCAGCCAAATGTATTTCTGAAAAATTAGAAATAGCCCTAGAAGCTCTCTGACAATTTAGTCGTCCGGTCAATAGTGAACAAAACAGGCAGCTAAAAGCTCCCTTCTCATTCCATCCAGCTGACGCAACCAGTTAAGTGTTCTTCACAAACGTTAGTGAAACAGGGGAGTGTAATAAAATAATAATAATTTTTTTTTTTGCCATTCGCTTAAAGAGAACCTGCATCTATTATTCACTGCACATCCTTTTGAGAAGGTCAAATGTAATACTGTGGATGTGCGGTTTAATGACAGGCTGACACAGGGCAGGCCTGGCTGATCAGTCTGGATGGCAGTGGCTGTCTATGGTTAAATCCGAAATGACTTCAGGGGCAGCCTTTTCTATATTAATCTACAGTGTGCTGCTGAATTCACATATTCATGCTACCTAAGGACACCTCTGCTAAGCCTCGAGTCTGAGCATTTGGATATGGGCTGATACCTGTTCTAATGCACAGAGGCCATTTTGTGATTGCTTGACATTTTCAGCACACTTGCCACAAATAGCACAATTGATACAGAAGAGAAGGGGGCATTTACAGGAATCGTTCACTTCGTGGAGAAGAGGTACATTCCTGCACATTAAGGTCAGAAATGGTTAGAGGCTTATTTCCTGTTCATTTTGTTGCTTAAACTTTAAGGAATCACCTGCAGCATGCCACACACAAAGGGCACCGACATCAAAATGTGAGCGGGATCATGGGAATTTATGTACCTCAGACCACTGATACATCCGGTAGGATAAAAGTCCAATAATTATGGCTGATAAATGTCCGGACAAAAGTCTTTGGACAGAAACGTCAACTTAGTAAAGCAGAGATCTTAAAACGCTTGTGCTTATTCTGAACATTTCTAATACAGTATGTGTGCTTACCTTCGTCTGAAAAATAAATGAATGCCATAATCGCCAGGAGGATGAAAAATGGCTGTTGGGAAACTGAAGGAATAATGTAAATGCTCAAGGTCTTTGGTGTGCACTGGCTGACATTATTCCATCTCCTGCCACCATAAAACCCAAAGCTTTACTGGTCTCAGCTTGTGCAGGCACATCCTGCCAGCACAGGCAGCACAGCACACCCTGCCAGCACAGCACACCCTGCCAGCACAGGCAGCACAGGCACACCCTGCCAGCACAGACAGCACAGCACACCCTGCCAGCACAGACAGCACAGCACACCCTGCCAGCACAGACAGCACAGCACACCCTGCCAGCACAGACAGCACAGCACACCCTGCCAGCACAGACAGCACAGGCACACCCTGCCAGCACAGGCAGAGGTGCTGCGAGCAGCATTTCAGCAGCTGCAGCTGGAATAGGCCGCGGATAACATGAACCTGGCTGCAGGTCTGTGGTCTCCTGAGAAATACAGGCCATGCGTAGATGTGATTATTCTGTATTTACTTTACATTACATTACAGGCATTTAGCGGACGCTCTAATCCAGAGCGACGTACATAACATTTACATTGCGTCCATTCACACAGCTGGATATGTACTGAAGCAATTCAGGTTAAGTACCTTACTCAAGGGTACAACGCCAGTGTCCAATCTGGCAATCAAACCTGTGACCTTTAGGTTACAAGACCAGCTACATAGCCATTATACTACGCTGCTGCACACTTTATCAGCACAAAGGCCAGAAAAACAGCCCAAGGATTCAGCAGCCCCACTCTGCATTGCCTCTCTTCTCTCAGGGTAATTCAGAAGAGGAAAACACACAGATGTCAGCAATGATTATAGCAGAGGGAGCCACAATGATCAATCAGGATTTTTCATTCTTGATGACATATTTCATTTAACACCAGAACTAGCAACACAACACGCTTTCTTGGCTTTTTGTGTTCCATCATTCATTGTACCCGCAAATTCATTAAATATCCATCATTAATATAAATATCAAACAATGCATTATTTTATTCAATATGAAAGCGAGTCGATAAAATAACCCTAACCCCTGTGGCTCTTTGTCACCTGGATGAATTGATGGTGTCTGGAAGCCATTGGAAGGTCGTCTGGTGAAGGTCCTTGAAAGCCTGGCGGCTGTTGGCCTGCAGGCACCATTAGGAGAATGACAGGCCTGTCAGTGCCCTGGGAGAGATGGGAGTGACACTGTCAGCCAAAGAGAGATAAACTGACCCGGGCAAGGACAGGACCACCAGCTGCCAATCAGCCACACGAGCGGAAAGCAGAGAACGTCACTTAATTTGCTAATAATGCTAAATCTTTCATTGTCGTAGACCTTGTGTACATGAATAACATCACGTATTACAAAGGTGATGTGTGTTAAATTAACTGTGTCTACTGTGATGTTGTGCCTTTGTGCACATGGCATGAAGTATAATCATAAAAATACTTCAAGTGAGAGACCCATCGCTAGCCTCCATAAGGCATTAATTTCATAATATAAATAGCTTCATGGAACCCAGTCTGTTTGGCTTTATGATAAGGACCTGGCATAAAGCCAACCAAAGTACATCAGTCAGCTAAACGGAAATCCCTGATGCGTGATCCTTACCTTAATTGGAAAGCTAATTGATAAAGTAAAAGAGAATTCTTGCCTATTTTATAAGGAAAGTTGTAAATCTTATTTGAATTCTATGCATGGCCTTGGCTTTAAATAAAAATGAAATGCAAGCTTTAAACTGCAAGACTTTATTGTCCTAGAGAGAGAAGCCATTCAGATTCAGTCAGAACTGTAAAGAGACATTAGCACTGGCACTGGCACCCAAACAGTCAGGTATGGGGGAAGGTATGTAGCAGTGACTCAATTTTAAAATTACACAAAATGGCAGCCAGTTATTGGATTTTGCTGTTTGAATTAGAACTGCTGATTGGATGACTGAAATCTACCTCTGTTTCAGTGGCTACTGTGGGATGCACACTGTGTCTCACAGAGTCTGACCTTCCAGTGTCTCACAGTGTCTGACCTTCCAGTGTCTCACAGAGTCTGACCTTCCAGTGTCTCACAGTGTCCGACCTTCCAGTGTCTCACAGTGTCTGACCTTCCAGTGTCTCACACTGTCCGACCTTCCAGTGTCTCACACTGTCCGACCTTCCAGTGTCTCACAGAGTCTGACCTTCCAGTGTCTCACAGAGTCTGACCTTCCATTGTCTCACAGAGTCTGACCTTCCAGTGTCTCACAGAGTCTGACCTTCCAGTGTCTCACATGTCTTTGACCTTTCTCAGATCTAAGCTGGGTTATCAAACCATGTGTGGAACTGGGAGAAAAGAGAGCATAGACAGCACTTCAGAGTCTCTGAATCACATGCATTCAGTTGTGAGATTGCTTCTGGAGAGTTCCCCGAATTCCTGACACACACAACAGTCTGTGTTGCCTTTGCACTTTGAACATGAATGCCAGATTTGGGAAGGTATTCCTCCTTGTATATTCGTTGGTGTGTGTTTATTCATTTATTTATTTATTTAAAAGGGACAACACACAGTAATCAACATTTCCGCAGTGGCGTCAAATGGTACAGTGCCAGAGTTAGCTCAAGAGCTAATTTTCATCTGTAGTCCCTTAGCATTAGTGTTTGTGTGTGTGTGATTGTGTGCGTGTGTGTGTAAGCACAAATGTGTGAATGTGCTTGTGTATCAATCAAACTTCACAATGAAACCCAATCTATACGTAGTGTCCAGACCATAGACTGTATAAAAATATGGACAAAGTTACTGTGACGTCACACATTGACTCTCCATGGGCTTGGTGAAAAGGAGTTTGAAGTCTGGGAAGTGTAGTTTGTGGGCGCCGCCATGTTGTACAAATTGGAGCCAGAGACTGCGCAGTAGGGACATGAAGGCCAGTCGTCCACTAAGCGTGGGAGATACAGTGACTCGGTAGTGACGCAAACTGATTCATCCACAAAATATTACTGGCTTGTCCAAATAGCACAATAACTTAAAGTGGCATAAGGGGAGACATTAGACAAATAAAAAACAGCTATTGCGACTACTGTTTCTGGTGCAAAAAATTATTGACTTTGTTTTTTTGACTGTATTATTGCCATTGACTTCCATTGAAACAGGTGGCTGAAACAACTCTGGGGCCAACCGCACTGGCGCTAGTGAGAAACATCTCTCAACAAGACAAGGAAGTGAGCTTCAAAAATGCAGCCTGGTTTTGGACGCTTGGTTCTGACTAAGAATGGCCACATGGACTGTAGGATCAATGGAATGGAATTTCTGCCACAGCCCCACCGCCCCCTCACACACACACACACGTGCACACGTGCACACACACACGCAGACACACACACCCTCACACACACACACACACACATGCACAATCACACAGACACACACAGACACACATGCACACTCACACACACACACACACACATGCACAGGTACACTCACACACACACAGGCACACATGCACACTCACACACACGCACACACACACAGA
Organism: Anguilla rostrata; assembly: GCF_018555375.3. Classification (NCBI taxonomy): domain Eukaryota; kingdom Metazoa; phylum Chordata; class Actinopteri; order Anguilliformes; family Anguillidae; genus Anguilla; species Anguilla rostrata. The sequence goes on from NC_057944.1 coordinate 1,648,708, forward strand.
CACACATGCACACTCACACACACACACACAGACACACATGCACATTCACACACACACACACACACAAACACACACACACACACACACAGGTACACTCGCACACACACAGATACACATGCACACTCACACACACACACACACATATAGCTCCTTTGATGATTTAGGTGCAGCACCACACCCCAGAGGACTCCAGCCTGCAGTGCTCGCAAATACAGAACAGCCTAAAGCTGTAGGACATTCTGTCCATGAGCTGGGATTAAAACATACTCCTTTCCACAAATTCCACAATACTCCAAAGCGTGACAAGGTGAATATTCCCCCCCAACCCTAAAACTAAATTATGATACAGGTGCTGAACAGGACAATGCAGCTGATGGCCTTAGGTGCTAGTGATTCTACAGCGCGGTGTTGACCTGGACCTGACAGCTTTGACACACAGATATCTGAAGCAGGAATCAAAGCAGTTTGCAAAGGAGTGGTTATCTTACAGCAACAGTACTATCAGCTGCAGTCTGATTCAGGTCCATCTCTTGATACCATTCCCAATGTGTGTAGCAGCCAAACAGTCAGGCCTGGGTGTGGCCTTCTGCCCAGCCTGCCCCTGACTGGGCGGGGCAGAGGGCCACACCCAGCCTGTCCCTGAATGGGCGGGGCAGAGGGCCACACCCAGCCTGTCCCTGACTGGATGGGGCAGAGGGCCACACCCAGCCTGTCCCTGACTGGGCGGGGCAGAGGGCCACACCCAGCCTGCCTCCAACTGGGCGGGGCAGAGGGCCACACCCAGCCTGTCCCTGACTGGGCGGGGCAGAGGGCCACACCCAGCCTGCCTCCATTTGGGCAGGGCAGAGGGCCATACCCGGCCTGCCTCCAATTGGATGAGGCAGAGGGCCACACCCAGCCTGGCCCCGACTGGGCGGGGCAGAGGGCCACACCCAGCCTGCCTCCATTTGGGCTGGACAGAGGGCCACACCCAGCCTGCCTCCACCTGGGCAGGGGAAGAAGACCATACCCAGTGCAAGCTGACTGGTCCATTTCTTCACTAATGGAACATTACACAGTTTTTGGTTTACAGTAAATGATGATTGCTGAAATATTTCATCAGCCATAACAAATTCACACAAAACCGTAAATCAACAACAACATGCTGTATACAGCACCGACAGCAAAGTACTGTTCATAATACAGGGATATTGCAGATAAAACAAGTACAATTCCTAACAGTGCGTGTAATGCTCTTTGATCACCATTTTGATTGTTTGAAGTTTTTTGCATTCCATTAGCCAACTTCTGTCTGTTCAGTTAGTGGTAACTCTTCACACACCAATCAGAAGTCAAAGTTTTTAGAAAGGCGTAATTTCTTTCCCTGCAAAAACTTTCTTATTATATCTCTGTTTTCTAGCACTGCAGAAATGTTTTATATCTCTGCATAACTTAATAACTACACTGAATATTTATACTGAATATTGCAAATTACTTAATTTGGTTTAGTAATGGGAATGGTTTCCTCTAAAACATAAAATAATAAGTAATAACCACTTAATTGTTTGATTATAGACAAAATCGTACGGGCTTACAGTGCATAAAACTTGAATCAATGTATTGATAGCTAGTCTCTATGGTAACACTGCAGCACATCTTTACATCTTTAAAAATAAGCTGCCTGTAACATCAAGCAAAAACACTGCAACATTATAGGACAATCAATTTTGTAATACAGTCTCTACAAGGTGTGTGCCATTCACTTATAATGCCCATTATATGACATTTTACATGCAAATATGTTGTACTATTTTACAGACACAGCTGCTTTCTCCCCAGCAGAGTCTCCCCATTTTCAGCTGTGCAAAAGTCAACAGAGGAACTTAAAAGTAAATCAAAGCAATACAGTTATAATATTGTGTTGCATAGCCCTTAAATACAATAACGGCAAGGTCTATGACCCAGTGACATCGTCAATTGTTTGGTATCTTTCCTTCACTACTGCTGCTTTCATTTGATCTTCGCTTTATTTCTGTCTTCAGATCCCCCTTCAGCAAGTGAAATGTATTGTCAGATAGATTTACAATAGGTGAAGCCATTCCGAGACTTTCCAGTTTTCCCATGATGCTTTGTGCTTTGGTTGCGTCATTGTCTTGCTGCAGGATGAAGCACCAGCCTATGTGATTGGAGGACCGTCTTTGTGCATAGCCAGACAAAATATTTCTGCGCACTCACACTTACATCTTACTGCTGCCATCCACCATTACATCATCAATAAAGACGAGTGAATCTGTTCCAGATGGAGCCATACATGCCCAAGACATGCACTACCTCCCCCATTTTTCACAGATGAAGATGAAGGGGGTGCTTTGGATCATTGGCTGTTGGTTCCTTTCTGCACACTTGCGCTTTGCTTATGGTTTGTTTTGGTCTTCTCTGTCCATGAAACTTTGTTCCTGTCATGGTTCTGTGTTTTCCTGTCTGTGTTTCCCTTGTTGGGCCGCCAGATGGCGGCACTTCTGTTTCCTGACAGTTCCAGAACTCTTCTGGCTCATCTCTGTATTTATTTAATTATTTATTTATTTTTGCTAATTCTAATCTTGCCTTTTGTTCTTTGAAGGTTTGCATCTTGCAGTGTAGCCTCTATGCTTCTGCTCCCTAAGTCTTCTGCTCGTGGTGGCTTGTGTTATCCTTACCCCGGCTCCCTGGAGGAGACTGGTGATGTCACTGGCCATGATGTCACTGGCTGTTGTTTTAGGGCTTTTCTTCACAGCTCTTTGAATACGTTTGCCATCACTGCAGTTAGCTGACCTGTGCAGTGTTTACTTCTGAGACCACCAGTGGTTTCTTTTTTTTTTTTTCAAAACTATCTAAACTGATGTACTTGACATACACAGTGTATGTGCTACGTTCTTAATTGATTATTCCGCTCCCTCAGCTTGCAGAATAATTGTTAGTCCTCTAGTCTCCATGATGGTGTATGCCTCTGACTCCAAATGCTATCTCCACAGATGAAAACAAATGGACTGGATGGTAAATGGACTGCATTTATATAGCGTGTTTATCTATATATTTATATATCCAAAGCACTTTACAATTGATGCCTCTCATTCAACCATTCACACACACTCACACGCCAATGGTGAAAGGCTGCCACGCAAGGTGCCAATCAGCTTGTTGGGAGTAATTAGGGGTTAGGTGTCTTGCTCAGGGACACTTTGACACACCTAGAGCGGGGGATCGAACCGCCAACCCTCCGACTGCCAGACAAACACTCTTACCTCCTGAGCTACGTCGCCCCTGTTAAAGGCTAAAACTAAAACCACATTGCAACATAACTTGTTGCTGACCCCGGAGTAAGTACTCAAAATGTCATTCATTCCTCGGGGAGATGAAAGCAATTGCCATTTTCTCTGTGGTCACGGAGTGAATTATCTACTGTACTGTGAAAAAGTATTTGCCCCCTTCCTGGTTTCCTCCTTCCTGGTGCATATGTCACACTGAATGGTTGCAGATCTTTAGACAAAATGTAATACTAGACAAAGGGAATCTGAGTAAACACAAAACACATTTAAATAATCTTTTTATTATTTCATATTACATTGCATTTATTTGGCAGACGCTTTTATCCAAAGCGACGTACAAAAAGTGCATTTCATGGTCATAGACAACTACTAAACACAGGTTCAATAAGATACAAAACTTATTTTGTACAGCTATTTCTAGCCAAGAACACAGTTTAGTTCACACAATGAACACTATTCTGACCTAACCTCAGCAAAGCCAACTAGGCAGAAGAATAAGCTACAGTATTAGGACAGATACAAATTACCAAAAAGTGCTGGGATGGGGCAACATGTAACAAGTGTCATAAAAAGGGGCAGGGGGTGGATTTAGAGTGAAATATACAGCATGGTGGTAGTTAGTCCTGGTATAGTCTGAAGAGATGAGTCTTCAGGCCACGGATTTCATTTAATAAAAATGTTGTGAAACACTCATATCACCCATGAGAAAAAGTAATTGCCCCCTTAAACTAAATAACTGCCTTGCACCACCTTTAGCAGCAATAACTGCAACCAAATACTTCCTTTAACTTGATATCAGTCTTTTACATCACTGTGGAGGAATTTTGACCCACTCTTCTTTGCAGAACTGCTTTAATTGAAACAAATTGTTAGGTTTTTGAGCATAAAATGCCCGTTTCAAGACCAGCCTCAGCATCTTGACTGGGTTCAACTCTGGACTTTGATTAGGCCACTCCAAAACTTCTTTTCAGCCATTCAAATATGGACTTGCTTTTGTGTTTTGGATCACTGTCTTGCTGCATAACCCAATTATAATTCAGCTTCAGATCACAGATAGATGACCGGACATTCTGCTTAAGGATTTTCTGGTACAGGGTAGAATTCATGGTACCTCCAATAATGACAAGTCATTCAGGTCCCAAGGCAGCAAAGCTTCCCCACACTATCACACTATCACCACCATGTTTGACTCTTCGGTATAATGTTCTTACTGTGAAAGGCTGTATTTGCTTTATGCCAGACATAAGGGGACCCGTGTCATCTTAAAAGTGCTCTCTTTTGACTCACCTGTCTATAGAACATTATCTCAAAAGGCTTTGGGATTGTCCAGGTGCTTTTTTTTTCCAAATGTGAGGGAAGAATCGCTGTTTCTCTTGGTTAGCAGTGGTTTCCGCCTTGCTACTCTCCCATGAATCCCATTTTTGCCCAGTCTCTTTCTTTTGTGGAGTCATGAACACTGACCTTTGCTGTGGCTAGAGAGGCCTGAAGTTCCTTGGATGTTCTTCTGGGATCTTTTGTGATTTTCTGGATGAAAGTTGTCACTGTACCCTTGGATAAATATTTGGCAGGCCACTCTTGGGAAGATTCACCACTGTTCCAATTGTTCTCCCTTTGAAGATACTGGTTCTCACTGGAGTTTGATGGAGTCCCAGAGACTTATGCCTGGCTCTGCAACCCCTTTCACACTGATATATTCTAACAACTCTTTCTCATTTCCTCCGGAATTTCCAGAAGTCTTTGTAGAAACTTTGTGATGACTGCTTTACTCTGATGATATGGATTAATATGAGTGAGCTTTAGATTCAACAGGGCTGGCTGTTATCAAGCCTGGTTGTGCTCAATCAGCTGAATTAGCTCATTAGAATAGAATCAGCTAATTATCAGTTAAATCTGGTTAATTGGTCGACTGCGTAACTAAGGGGGAAATCGGGGATTTGTTTATTTTTTTCATTAAATAAATGAAATAGTGATTTTAAAAAATGTGTTTTGTGTTTTCTCAGTCTCCCTTTGTCTAATACTACATTTTGTCTAAATATCTGAAACCATTCAGTGTGACAAACATGCAATAATCAGTAAGGGGCAAATATTTTTTCAAAGTATTATGTGTGCTTCAGCAATCCTTTTCAAATAAAGGAATTATGTGCACACCCCCTTACAGGTCATTTCAATCACAACATTAAACAATATGTTTTGGTCCCTAAGAGGCTGTGTAATTTCAGGTAATACTGCACTTTCTAATACTAATGTTAGAAACTCAATTCAAATGGTAGTGTGAAGATTAATGATGTTTGGATGTTGCTTTGAGCAAAAGCATTCCCAGCTAATGTTAAATTACTATCCCATGAAGAATTCCAATTCATTTAGAATGTAACATAATGCATGTTTATACTGTGGGAAAAGTTGGATTGAACCTTCAATAAAGCTCATGCTTTTATTACAGTGAAGATCATTTAAAATCTTTTTGACATATTAAATGTTTGAGAAAGTTCCTTTGACCTCCGTATGTTTCCTGCCAGTTCCCCTAGCCAACTGCACAACATTCAAATCCCTGTAGAAACATAAATCAGATTTTGGGTTTTACCAGAAATAATTGCCTGTAAACAGATCATTTTAGGTAAACCAAATACATAAGGTCTCATTATCCCATTTATTATAATAACAACAACAACAACAATAAAAAAGATAAATAAATAAACAAATAAATAAATTATAAATTAAATTCTAATAACAATAATATTATAGATTACATAAATAAGATTGTTTTTCATCAGAAATAAAATATCAGTGTTGCAAATGCATTTACTTGCCAATCAGGCATTTAACTTTTTTCAGTATTTCAACAAGTTGTTTCAACTGGATTTGTAATAAACAACTAAATATTAAGGTAAACGTTAAATCAAAATTTTTAATTGCTTATAAATATCCCCTTACAGCAAGAACAGGCCAGGCCAGTAGTGCTGCTGGATTTCTTTTCTAGATAGGTAATTGATTAAAATCCCTGACTGGCCAGAGATCCACTCACCTGGTGTGTCAGGTCTAAATCAATCTCTGATCAGAGGGAAGAATGAAAACTAGCAGCATTACTGAATATCCGTGCTTTAGAAGTTTAATGTATGGTGAAGCAGTCCCTGGTCATACTGTAACATAAGACAAAGTTAATGATGTATGAGCTTGTGAAAATGTTTTAATACATTACCAAACCAGAGGCTAAGTTTCCAACTTAATGTGCTTAAGCTACAGTACCACAAAAAAGTATTTGCCCCCTTCCTGATTTCCTTTATTTTTTGAATGGTTTCAGATCTTTAGACAAAATGTAATATTAGACAGGGAACCTGAGTAAACACAAAAAAACAATTTTTAAATAATTGTTTTATTCACCACATATGACTGATGGTAGGATGTTCTTATGATATGTTCTTAGGTTGGCATGATGTCCAGTGTTAATTTAACTCAGATTATATGAGTTCCGTAGGGACCACATGTACACTGTAAGAGTTAACTTAACACTTAACATTTTATTTTGTATGTTTATGCATTTCACATTTCTCACTGCACTGAGTTGCACATGGGGCCCCCCGGGATTGGAGTGATGGGCTTCAGCTTCTCTGCACATGCATCTGGAAAAATTTGCTGAAAAAAAAAGCCTTTTGTGATTAAAGCCTTGGAAATCTATAGTTCAGAGGAAAACTGACACAATAAACAAGAAACTAAATGAAATGTGAGAATAATACTGTCATGGTCCTACGTTCCTGTCTGCGTTTTCCCTGTTGGGCCGCCAGATGGCGGCACTTCTGTTTTGTGTCCTGCTCCCCCTGTGTTAATTGTATGATTGTTTCCAATTGTCCAATCATTGTTTGCTGCTTGTCTCGTTTTCCCTTCCCCTTCCGTGGCCTGATTGTTCATGGTGCCCTCCTGTGTCTCGTCAGTGTCTGTTCTATTTAAGTTGCCCTCTTCCTTGACTCAGGTGCTGGATTCTTGTGGTTATGTCTGGTTGTTCTGTGCTCCCCTCCTCAAGTACCTGCTCCAGGCGTTCCTGTCATGTTCTGGTTTCCTTGTTTCTGCGTTTTGTAGTTTCCCTTGTTTGTTGGAAGTTGCCCTGTGAGGCTTTTTGTTCCCTTTTTTGCAGTAAAGTCTTTTGTTCCCTTCATTTGGAGTTTTGTATTTTTGACCTCTGCGTTTGGGTCCAACCCCCCCACGCATCCTGACAAATACACTGTGGTCTGTCTTGTGTAAGCCTGCCCTCTAGAGGTCTAAAATCATACTTCAATTGTGGTCCTGAAGCGGTGCCGTTCTCCAAAAGGAAAAACAAGAGCAGTGACAGAGTAGAGACCTTTACCTAAACTTCCAAAACCCCTTATTTCCCTTACTGTTATATTAAGAGTACAAATGGACATAAGCATTGCTTTAAACCCAGGCCGTGGACTGAATCATTGCTTTAAACCCAGGCTGTGGAATGAATCATTGCTTTAAACGCAGGCCGTGGACTGAATCGTTGCTTTAAACCCAGGCTGTGGACTGAATCATTGCTTTAAACCCAGGCTGCGGACTGAATCGTTGCTTTAAACCCAGGCTGTGAACTGAATCATTGCTTTAAACTCAGGCTGTGGGCTGAATCGTTGCTTTAAACCCAGGCTGTGGACTGAATCATTGCATTAAACCCAGACTGTGGACTGAATCGTTGCTTTAAACCCAGGTTGTGGACTGAATCATTGCTTTAAACCCAGGCTGTGGACTGAATCATTGCATTAAACCCAGACTGTGGACTGAATCGTTGCTTTAAACCCAGGCTGTGGACTGAATCATTGCTTTAAACCCAGGCTGTGGACTGAATCATTCCATTAAACCCCGGCTGTGGACTGAATCGTTGCTTTAAACCCAGGCCGTGGACTGAATCGTTGCTTTAAACCCAGGCCGTGGACTGAATCGTTGCTTTAAACCCAGGCCGTGGACTGAATCGTTGCTTTAAACCCAGGCCGTGGACTGAATCGTTGCTTTAAACCCAGGCCGTGGACTGAATCGTTGCTTTAAACCCAGGCTGTGGACTGAATCGTTGCTTTAAACCCAGGCTGTGGAGGCTCTGGAGTCTGCAACCCCAGCTGCCCCACTGTTCCACGTGTAAAGGAATAGCTATTTGAAAGACAATCCAAAGACCTACAGGACTCTGGACCTTCAATTATTCATCCCTACTCAAGAGCAGCATTCAGGTCACTTCCACATCCGCTAGTGATCTAAATGATAACAACATGAAAATAAAGATCCAAAGAGAAATACTGGCAAGTAATCAAGCTTTGTCTTGATTGAAAACTATTTAATTTTTACTGGCTAGTGGTAGGTCGACTTAGCGATCCACCTCATTTTTTGACAAGTTCCGTGCGAAAATGGGTGCTGAAAATACTAACTGTACAGGTTATTGTAATATTGCAGTGCTCATGGACTCAATAAACCCAATAAAACCCTTTCTTGTGGTCTCTTCATTTTTGTGAAAAGAAAAAAGTGTATTGCTTTCTCCACATCCAGAGAAGTGGCAATGCTTAGGCCTTCTCAACTTAGTTTGCCTTACCCACACAAAAGTGATGAGCGTCATTTAAATATTACATGGAGAAGGGATTTCACCAAACTTAAGGTTTTTGTTACGTAACCAAATACATTTAGCTTTGCCCCCGAAAACCTGCTATTTAGCCAAGGGGGAAAGCAAGCAAGAAATTTCGGCACACACTTTTATACTTCTTTCTTTTTTTTGCAAGAAACATTTAAAAATATTTCTCAGCTGTTTGTGAATGTAAAAAAAAAAAGTATTACAGTTTTTTACGATTGCTTTGACTCATTTTGCACAACAGAGTTTCAATGTGCAAAACTCTTAACACAGAATGCTATACTGCTCATTTTGCGTTCAGAATGTAATATAGCATGCAAAATAAAAATACCAGTGTCAGATCAGAGAATATTATATGCAAAGGTTTATCACAGCACCAGAACATTAGATATTTCAAACAATGAACAAATGGTCATTTCCTCATAAGTACTTGAAATGATGTACAGCAAGCATTCCCTGTGATAGACTGCAGTACAGCCCTTGTGTTTTTATGAAAGACAAACAAAATATTAGATTATATGAAGTTTAATCATTAAAGAAAAATCATACAGTAATGCAGTACTGTACACTCAACTGTATTGTACAGTAAAAACAAAAACAACAGTAAAACCAAAAACAGTTACAGTAACAACAAACTTTACTGTAAAGTTTTTAAAAAGCTGCTTTTCGGTGCTAAAGCAGAATTTTGCCTCTCCGCTGCATTTGGCCACAGAATTTTGTCGATATCGCATCTGATGTCTTCGTTGGCAAGACAGCGCTAGTAAAATCTTTTAGAGTGCCTTATCCACCCCTGACACTGCTGGGCTGTAATGTCATCGCATGCCTCATCCATGGCCTGAAGGAGCGTTGCCTGCTCATACGGACGCCTATCGTATACCTTCCACCTCCATGCCGAGGTGGGGTTCAGAAAGGGGGAGTAAGGTGGACACAACTGCTCTTCTGCCTCCTTGGCCACAACCGCGACCCTGTCCACGACCACGACCCCGTCCACGACCCTGTCCTTCCTTACCAACCTCAACCTCACCGACCTGGTCCATGCTGTCAGAAACTGCCATTCAGGTTTCTAAGCAGCCTTTTATGTAGTGGTGAAGAGATTATCAATTGTGTTGCAATGCTACTCACCTGGGCAAGGTTATTGGAAGTACTGAGACATGACTACAAACACCTGTTGAACTGATTTTGTGATCTGCATTTGTACTAATAAGCATTTGAACATTGTTGTAATATTAGGTGGTTGTATTCTGAGAATGGAGCATATGATCTAGAGTTTGGCACTTTGTATTAACAGTTTTGCACTTTGTATGTCAGCATAGGATGTAGATTCTTAGAGCATGAATTTTGAAAGTCAGTTTGGCACTTTGCATTTTGAATTTTGTATATTGAAATTCTGCTGTGCAAAATGAGTCAAAGCAATTGTAAAAAACTGTAAAAGAACACACCGCCAAAGAATTCACAGATTTCAGTTTCCTGGACCTTTAATTACATGAAAAGACTGAGGTCAATCAATAAAGTCCTAACTGGCAAAACTGTGTCAACACATGGCTACTAAACCTAACCATTTGGTAGATAATGGAGAATTCAAATACGACGCTAATTATAATGAACCAAACTTGCATTATATTAAGCTTAAGAAAATAATTGAACTTAACCCCATGTTTCCAACAACCCAATTGGGAGCCTATTGGCTCTATGACGGCCAGCGTGTTTAATCAGTGTTTGCATGGTGTTGCTAAAAGGCATACTATGCAGGTTTTTTGCAGCCCTTCTAGACTGCCAACACCTCCATTGACGACACACTCTCGAGCGCTACAAGAAAAATGTTAAGTGAAGAGGTGAGGTAGTCAGAGATATTGAAAATAGCTTCTTTTTTTAGCAAAATGAGACATTCCATGAAGACAGTAACAGCAATCTATACACTGAGTGAATCCCTTAGCATTGTATGGCAGCTACTTCGTAGTGCAGATATTTTCTGTTTTTCATCTTTCGGTATTTAGCTATTCTGAACATTTAATTAGAACTGAAATGTAAACACTGAATACTGTGTGGAATAAGTATCCTTAGCAGGCCATATGTACATTATAGCTAGCTAATACACTTGTAAAGTGAATGACTTTTTCACCTAGTTATCCGTAGCCTTTATTTTCTCAAATATAACATAAGACATCTTGATGGGAGAACAGAATTCAATACAAAAGCTAGCCAGCCTTGGGCATCTAGATGCTTAAAGGCAGACACTGCAGGATTTTTTACTTGAAAGTATATTAAAATAACCATGCTAATGCATATCTATGATGCACTGGCAATCTATGTCTTTACTAAGTTTCGCCAAATTTATGCACTTTTTCTTTTCTGTGTGGGTAGGGGTGGGCATGGCTACAGGGCCTGTGGTTTGGGATCAGATTCCAGAAGTTTTTGTTGCTTGTTAGCTGTTTCAATCATGGTGCTAAGAAGCCTAGATGCAGCAAAGCAAAAAGACAAGCTGACAAGGCTAGTTCAAAAACTAGAGTCAACCTTGGAATTACTTTTGCTGGCCTGTTTTCTGTTCTGTTTTAGCTAGCTAGTTATGTTAATGTTTTCACATAATCTTTATTCAACTGTTCAATACTGTACATTATTATATCGCTACTTTGACAAATATAATAATAGTTTGTTGAACTGAAGTATCAAAAATGAGACCATCTTCATGATTATGTACATTTCTGCAGTTTGCAGTTTTACCTAATACACTATTTATTTCAAGATTACTATACTACTATTTATGCAGCTTTTCTGGGGAAAAAAAAACTTTGTTACCTCTCAAGCCAGCAAGGCCTCTCGAGTTGTGTATCCCTGTCTAAAAGGTGGAGTAGTTTGTGTTGCAGCAGGCACGTGTCTGCTGCAAGTCTGAAAATGTGGACGGTCTGCACACCATACGCCCTCAGCTAATTATGAATGTACTCCCAGCTAAGAGAACCAATGGCTCACAGCGGGTGACATCACAGTCTGCAGTGGGCGCTCATGCGCAAGCTCATGTCTCTGAACAGCGGTAAACACGCCAACGTAAGTACTGTGGTACATGTGACACCACCAGCCTGATCCCTGCCGTTAGGCTCGCATGGCCCCAGCTGAGCAGATTTGAGTGATGTCAGAAAAGGGTTTAACCTGTAGTTCAGCGGACTGTGGAAGGGGGAAACTAATGTGAAGAAAAACCAGTAAGAAAGACAGACCCAACCTTGGCCTCAGCACTGAGGGCACTAATGTCATTATGCGATGGTCATATTATGATTCATATTTAGCTCAGTCATGTAGTGTACATTATGTATACTATGTACAATGCATTATTGTATCGTCTGGTGTGCATATTCTCCAGGAAATGGCTCTGGTCTTTGAGGTGGTCATGGTCTTCACAAGCTGTTCCCACTGGGAAACATACCCACTGGGATAAGCAAATATATACTGTAGTATAGTGTAATTTAATCAAATCCTGTTTCAGCATAGAGAAGTTACTGCAGTGTTTGCCTGAATTTCAACACTGCAATGGCAGTGAATATGTGAGGTAAATACAGGTTTGCAGAATCACGATACGCTGGCACTAGAGGCATTTGCATTTTGCTGAAGTGCATGCCTATAGTTAGCCGTTGTAGCCACAGTAGTCATACAGTTCTTACAGAACACGTGCGTTCAAAGAAGCAAGAAAGACCCAACGCAAATAATGAAGTGGATAAATAGGCTACATACCGGACTGAAATACGCGGTCACGGTTTGAAAAAAATGTATATTTCAATGACCAAGCGGGGACTGCCTGCTACTGAGGATTTCATTTGTATAGCACTACCATCTAGTGTTACAACAAGGCTACTGCAATGACTGGATTACTGGTAGCAAAACACTGCTATTTTTACAAAAAAAGATAAGAAAAGAAAAAAAAACTGGAACGCTACATTACGCCACATATATTAAGATTATGCTACAAACAAAGCACGTATATGTATATTCAAACCTTAATATAGCCTACTAAATAAATAAAACGATCTATGGATTTATTTAAGTTTGGTAACATTTAATGTAAAAAAAAAATCTATTTATTCCCCAAACGTTAAATTGTCATTTTATGATGACAATGCGTCATCATCGGTGAGAAAAACGCAGTTCTGTCTCATTACAGGTGGATCAATTATAGAAATGATGCTGCTGGACAGGTGCGTAATTTGACCGCCTGGCGGCCATCTTTAAGATCAAGAATTTTTTTTAAGCTACTGTGCGAGAAAAGTGAGATGACAATAGACACTGGCATGACCGTCTGTCAAACAACAGTTCTGTCAGTTATTGGAGGAAATGGTTCACCTTGTCTTCCGCATTGGCCACCTGCCTTGATCAAGCGCCTGGTTCTTTCTTTCTTTCTCTCTTTCTTTCTTTCAGCAAGATAAAACGCAACGCATGTTGTGTTCAAATACAGCGTATAAATTTCTCTAACGTTGATTCGCTTAATTCACCCTCTCCGAATTTCTCAGTCTTTAGGCTAGTTTAAAACTACATTGCATCCATAGCACAATGCACAAGCACTTGCCACTGGTGGTAGGTTACAATCAATCCACTAAGTTTGACACGTGCGTCCATCACAGACACCTTCCTGCAATTAATTATTCATTTCGGCAGTGAACCACCTTGCACTGGTGCTACGTTTCTTAGTAAAACAATCCTTCCAGTCCACCTGCTCTGTAGGCTAACTGGGAAAAATTCGTGACATATGGCTCAGTTATTGAGAAATACTTTCTTTAGAATAATTTTTAATGCGATGCTCGACTAAGAATAGTAATATATTTGGATCGACCACTAAGCAGAAGGGTAGCAGAATTTAGAAGCATAAGTGTTTTAATGTACCCCACCACTGCCGTTTCGATCGAGTGATAAAACGTGATGGTGAGGCTGTTGCTATAGAAACGGATAAGCAGGGAAGACGGCAAGCCCGAAGACCGAAATAATAGATTGAGAAAGACGGCTACCCTACGAGAGCAGCGAAGGCAGCGAGGGATTTCTGGATGTTGAGAACGTGAAGGGAAATAAGAAGTGGTGATTTTACAGAAAGGTAAACATCTGTAAGAAGAGGGGAAAGAGAGACATGTCTGAGAGGATTGCTTCTTGTGGAAACCTTTATGACACCACAACGCTTCTTCTACAGTACTGCAACGGTAAGTTTTGGTATGACAGTCACCTACTGAAATCCTCAAGCGGTGCAAAGTAGATGTTTCTGACCGTCTGCTAATCCATTTACTTCCTATGGGCTCTGTCGTCTTTGCAGTTACAGGTAACCGTCAGTCACTCTGCAGTGTTTGACAGGTTCTGATGTTGCATCAAACCAGCAGAATAGTCTACATCTGAAAAATAGACTGTAGGCTACGTAGTATATAGGCTGTAACAATAGGTGTTGCCTAACAGGCACTAGCTTATAAATTAGCCTACGTGAGTTGTGTTTTTAGTTAAGAAAAGGCCTTCATCGCAGTCGTATTTGTACGGATAGCCTATGCAAAACCAGTTTCATTTAAACTCTAGAACCGTAGACTTGCTAATGTCCACCTAAACACCTTATAGACCATTTCAGTCTTTTGAAAGAAATTTTAGAAAATAAACACTAAATTTGAGTCTCTACAGAGAACAATATGAATTAATTGTCTCTTAGGCCAATGCATAGCTATATTGGGTAGCCTACCTGTTTGAAGACGGGGGTGGGGCGTAAACAGTTTGACGTTGCACAGGTAGGCTATTTGCACAATGGCATACCTTTGATAACAGAATCAAATTGTAACTGGCAGGTTTTTGGTTACGTAGGATTTAATTATTATTACAATTTTATTTTATTTTTTTACTATAATTGATGAATACGTAGCTATATACCAGTACGTTGGTTTCAAGTTATCTGCCGTGTCACTGTGTGCATCACGTGATCAGTCTTCGAAACGAGCAGGACGGGCTGTGATGTCTTAAGTGCCACGGGGAAATGCGCTACAAAGTACAGTAGAAATAGACAGTTTCATTTTGTTAAAAGTCTTTGATCAGATTTCTTTCTCATTAAATCGTCTGATACATGTTCCTGCACCCCGGCTGGAGAACAGTCCTTCCTCTGGTAATCCTATCTGCCTGAGCATACTTTTTTCCGAAGATACAGTGTTGTTAGAAGCAAGCAAGCTTAGTCACAGTGGCATCATTAAACATAGCTCAGAAAGTCTGTTATGCGTGACTATGAGAATAGCAATGTAACAATGCATCGTGTTGCTGAAACTTCTTAATTTTTGGATGTCTTCCTTGGTGCTTATACCGGTGAGACCGCCTGAGATACAGAACTGGACAAAGGCTTTTTTAAAGCGTAACTGAACCATTGGAACCTATGCAATACCTCAGAGCAGTACCATTGATTAAAAATAATTAGAAAGAAAAATGTTTCATTTTATATCCACATTCATTTTCTTGAATGTTTCAAACAACTAAATGTACTGAAGATTTATTTTGCATACCAAACATGTTCTGTATTGTGCAAATTTGAATTTGCAATTATTGTTTGAATTTCTTGATGCCCTGGGCAAACCATGGTGCTTTCACACGGAAGGATAACCAGCCATAACCTGAGTGCATGTATAGAATAACAGAACAGAAATTAAGTTATATTTTGTTATGAAGTACCTGGACCCAGTAGCTCAGAGCCTGGTAATAAATTGAACTCCACCCATTTAATCCCCACATAGAAATAGATGGAAATGTTTAAACTGATATGTTGATATTGCAATGCAACTGATTTCTTGTACTGTTGCTGATGCTTATTACATACCATAATAACCCCATACAATGCAGTCTGAAGCCGTTCATAGATTCACCTTTAACATTCACTTTAATGAATGATTCTGTCCTCTCGTCTTACAGATTAGTTGTTATTCAGCCTTAGTTAGTCCTCTGGTTTTCGTGGTGGTGTATGCCTCTGACTCCAAATACAACCTCCACAAATAAAACAAAGGTTTAAGGCAGACTATGCAGGATTTTTTTACTTGAAAACATTACAAAATAACAATGCTAAGGCATATATACAATGCATTGATAATCTATGTCTTAAGTTAATTTTGTGAAATTTATGCACCTTTTACCTGTATTTGTTATTCTAAAATGTCTTTGGGACGTTTCTGGGCGTGGTACTCTTTTCTGTGTGGGGAGGGGTGGGCATGGCTACAGAGTTTGTTGCTAGTTTGCTGCAAAGGCAGATGCTAAGAAGCCTGGATACAGTACAGCTAAGCAAAAAGACTTTTTTTGAACAGGGCTCGTTCAAAAACTAGAGCCAACCTCGGAATGACTTTTCTTTGGTGGTGTCAGCTGAAGTTTGCCAAGGGGATGAAAAGTGATGCGGAGTTGGCCTGTTTTCTGTTGGACCTGTAAGTGACGTTACTTTCAGCGAGTTACCTAACACAGCTGGATGCCAAGTTTGGGTAGCTTTAGTATTGAATTCTGTTCTTCTGTCAAGATGTTTTCCCCCCATGGGAACTGCTGTTACTGTTTATAGTTGCAACTTAGCTAGCTCGGAAATTCACCTGCATATATTTAAATCAGGGGAAATTGATGTAAATAATATGGGGTGTAAAGATCATTATAATACTGCCTAATTACTGTTACCATCGCTTGACATTTTGCTTGTAGCGCTCAAGGGTGTGTCCTCAACGGTGCAGTTGAGTGGGGTGTACAGACACAGTCTACAAGGGCTGCAAAATCCTACACAGTATACCAAAACCAAGACTAAACAATCACTGCTCTTTTATGTGTGAAGAGTCCTTGCAAATGGAAACACCTGAGCAACAGATGATACCTGTCAATAATCTGTTAACTTTTGCACAATGAGGGATTCATCATAAAAACGTCTGTTTCTGTAAAAATGTATACAAATAGCAAAAGTAGCACATTTCACTATACTGTTCCCATTCTTCTGGAGGGCACTGTACACCCTTCAGGGCAGGCTATGCTTCTTTTCTTATTTAAATGAAAAAAAATGAAAAGTACATGGCAACGTATCCCTTTAAGCAAATAGTAGAACGAAGGCTTTGGATGTTTTTTTTCTCCCCCAGGTGATATCATTGTAAGGCTTGCAGGTCACTTCCAGCCCTCCCTTCTCACATTCACTCAATCGCTCCATTGCCACCTCCAATGCAGGCTGCTGGAAGACAACTGGCCTTTGCTGGAAGTTCAGTTCGATGTAACTCTCCCTCTCCTGTTATTCTGCTGCTGCCACCAGCCAGCAGGCCTCTCTGCTGGGGGCTGTGTTCTCCATCTGCCAGCAGAAGGTGACTGGGCTACCGCTCTCCAGCTGGTGACTGAAATCAAATCCACTGTCCTCTCGGTCTCAGTCCTAGGCCGGTGTCTTGGTAGCGTCATGCTAGTTTTCTCTTTCTAGTGGACATTTTGCTGCTGTGTCTCCGCACTTTCCCATGTTGGGTTGCTAGTTAGCGTATTTTCACTAGGCTCGTCCATCTTTTATTTTTATTTTTAAGCAGTGGCAGCTATCTAGCTGTTCTTCTGCCTAAACCTTATTCATGGTTTCTTGGAAGAATATTTACCTCACATCCACAATTTTTTAGTTATCCAACTTAATTCCAGTGGCTATCATCTCAAAATACAGTAGCTTACCAGTAAAGTTTTCACAATTTATATGTATTAACTACTAATTGCAGAAAGAAAAAGCTGATTACCCAGTCACAGATACACATTGCCACAACACAGGTGCAGTGGAAACACTGTGTTGTATTTTCATGTTCTGCCAGACACCTTTCACTGCAACCATTGCATACAACATGGCGGTATTTAAGGTGCTTATTTTGGCAGCTCATGGAAGATGTAGACCTACTGAGTGTCCAGTGCTGGAGGCCTGTATAGAGATGTCTCCTCTTGTTTAGTATCCATACTTAGTGCAGGTGCCTCACTGGCAGTCACTGCTGGTTTTCACATTGCAAACCACCGACCATGCTTTACAGACATTAATCTTCAACTGCAGAGTACACTTCATGTGCAATATTTTCAGGATGTTCTAACCGACAGTCTCCAACACTGGAGCGGTTTCTTAGACTAACAGCAACAGGACAAACAATAGGGCATCAACTTCCGACCTATAAGGATAATCATAAAAACCAAATTTTTTGCTACATGTGAAATGAATCTGAACATCACGACCCTACTATAAAGTTTCCATGAATGCTGATGATGTGATCACTTTCAGAATGATTTAAATACTAGGCTAATTGAATGCTTCTAACCAGCCATAGTTCTGTCAAAACAACAACAATAACAAGTTCAAGTCAAAAATGTGTATGGAAATGAGATTAAGTTGCTAATATTGTAGGCCAGTGGTTCTCAAGCTCGGTCCAGTGTATGCTGGTTTTCCTTGCAACCACAGTATTTTAACCATCTGTGATTTTTTAGGTGCATTTCGCGTTTAGAGGGATTAATTGCCCTCTTAAAACACATTTTGTCAGAAATAGCTATGCATTCCTTAAAGAATCAATGTCCCATATTCACACTGTGCTGCTATTTTGCAACCAATTAGGCCTCCATAAAGAGAGGAAACAAAATGTTTAACTGATCAAATTGACTGAGTTGAATCAATATGCCCCTATTTAGACTGCTGAACACGTTTAAATTCCGCATCATTATCATTTGCTTGCTTCTTATCTATAAAATGGACAGGCTTAGTGGCCATGTGCCCACACTTTATCCACCTCAGTCTTTAATCTGTTGAAACATGTTCCTTCTCCTTAATTAATCGTTTGCAGATATGGGACTTCTACTCTTTGTGTCATGTATTCTGAAAATGTAAAGGGATAGGCTAAATAATCCCTCATGAAAAGCACCTAATTAAGAAAATTTCTCATCTTGTTAAAATTCTGGAATTACAATTGTGGTTGGAACGAGCATACACAGTGGTACACCAGGACCGAGTTTGAGAAGCTCTGTTGCAGGCTATTCGGATGGCACGTTGAATCTGAAGCCCTGGGCGACTGCAAACTACCTGACCATGGGTGGTACGAGGTGCAAAGTCCGTTTAATAGTCTCCGGCCTTGACCCACTCCTGCTTCTCCATAGAAAAGAGCCAGATGGTAACCTCCAATGGGAGGCGATTTAGGGTTGGCTAAATAATTGAATGTATGGTATTAATATCGTATTCCTTTCACCAGTACTAAGTTTCAGACGAACCATAGGTCTTATCATGGCATTCCATTATATTCATATCCGATAATGGAATTCGAGCTAACGATAGCATCTTCGTTAACGGCTTCTCATCAACCGGTCCAGCGGTGTCCTAGCAACATCTCCTACCCATGCCCATGCTGACAACCGCAGACTCGCAATGGACCAGTGCGGTAAACGTTAGATTTACTTGATAATTCCAGATGTATAACCAATCCGATTGACGCCAGCGATCTTTCTTGCTTGGTAAATTAGACTGCTAAAATAACGTTAGCCGTTGACCGATGGATTGTGTGGTTTTGGCCACTACAAATTGGCAACGTAATTTAACTAGTAGCTGGTATGAACAAAATGGGTTGGTCATCAGTTTTGTTGGACACACCTATCTATATTGCTTGGAAATGTAAATGAACTCGGAACTGTGGTTTGCGTTTTTTTAATTGTATTTTTTAACTTAGTGCGGGCGTACATTATTTACATGAGTTGCGGGCTCCCGATTGTTCTTCTCAGATCGGGACCAAATCGTAAGAAAAACGTTAGGTCGTAACCTCGCAACTCGCAAGGTATGAGATACCATTACAAACGGATCCGACTGTTTTACGGGCTCCCCATTGTTTTTTGCCATGTCAAAAAAAATGCGGCACAATTGGGCCGATTCTGTTTCAGTTCGCTATATGCACGGAACGTTACTTAGAACTTCCGGAAAAATATAAACCAGCTAGTAAACTTCCGGTGAAATGTAGTTGTTTTGGCGGCATCTTCAATTTTGTGAGGTAGCTATAAAAACAGTGTAAATAGCCTATTACAGTATCAATAGTTTTAATAGTTACTTTAATAGTTAGGCCTAGCAGTTATCAAATAGATTAAAAAATAGGTGACCGATCAGGTGGTGGCTCCGTGTATGACGTGCTTTCCCGACCGTGACGTCATCTGATTTGGTTGGGAGCTCGTATAGTCTATTCTCGTATAGTCTCGTATATATGCCAGGGGTACTGTAGGTTTTCACTGCAACCCGAGCAAAGCACACCTCATTCAACAGGCAGAGATCGTATTGAAATGAAAACCTACAGGATGGTAGATCTCCAGGAACAGGATTGGGCACCCGTAGTCTATGCTATCATCTGACTTCATGTCACAGTCTGAACCTCGTGCGTGAGAGGGTCACCCGACGTCGTAACCCGAAAATCGTATAATCTACGGCGCCTGATACAGTAGTTCCAATAAATAGCCGGCGAATTAAGTAACTTTATTATTCTTAGCTACCTAGCTACTATGGCGGCTAAATTAATGTTGAAATTTAGACATACCTGTCCAGCAGAGACAATGGATTGTAAAGCAGGACTACTGAGTTAACTGGATAACTGCACGTTTCCAGAGCTGTTCTGAGTTTTACACAGTGAAGTTATCTAACTAAATCAGTAATCCTGCATGGTGGTACAGGCGCTCAACCCTACCTGCTCCTGAAGCTCATCACCTTCTGAATTGTGCCCTGATGTTTATCCTGTTTTTCGAGGGAGCTCTGTCCAATTTTATTTTCTTCTTTTTGGCATTTGATAGTGAGGCGTTACAGGAGGTCGTTTGTCCACTATTGGTGAAACGTTCTTTGTCGACATAGCGTTGTGTCGTTCGCGAACGATTCGTTCAAAAGAACCAGCCATTGATTGGTTCACTTTGTAAACCATTTTGCTTTGAAGACAAGACCTCATTTTAGAATGCAGAATTTGAGGGGAAAAAACACAGTATATGATGCTGAATTTATCTTACAGCAGCTCTTTCTGTGATTGCTACAAATTAAGCATGACTATTCCCTGATATTTTTCTAAAAAGTTACCTACTGTATCCTGGTTTGAGTGCAGATACTTGAATTTTGTGATCTTGTTATGTAATCCGGATTGCATGCAATCCATTACTGCCCAGCATTGTTGATAATTTATATGTGAGCTAAAAAAGCTTGAATCAAATTTATTTTTAGCTATTGCTGAATCTTCAAAATAGTGATTGCACTGCATTTGATCTGGACAGGTGGTTGTCCTTCTTTTGGAAGGGAAAAGTAGGGAACTTGATTTTCTCCGGGCCTGTGCAGTTCTCCAGCATCAATGCTGTGATATATTTGGATCTCTGAAACCAAAGATTGGGCTATTTACTGGGGTCAAAAAAGCTGTAAGCCAAACAGAATCGGGTCTCAAGTCAGTTTTGTGACTTTTTGCCAAAAATGTCATTTTATCTGTGATAATTGCCGGCAATTTTGTAAGGGTTTCATTCAAATGTAAGGGTTTAATTTAATTCACAGGAACATTTCAGATGTGTTTCAGATTATTTGCCATACCTTACATTGACCCCAGTACAGTATGTTTCAGAAGCTTCTTATAAAGGTGTTTGTTTAGTTGTTGTATGAGTAAGCCATGATATGACCCAGTTTATTTTGTACTTTGGTTAATATCCCTAACCATAATTTTAGCCTGGACAACAATGGGAACATATATTAGTGTTTTTGCAGTTAAAATTAAGTTAAAATTAAGTGTAACAATGTTTTTCCAAGTTTGACATGACATAATCAAGCCTTACATGCTCTCTCTCAGTATGTAATGGAAATCTAGTGCCATTTATGTATTTAATGATAATAATTTAAAGTCTGCAGAAAAAAACCCAGTTTCCCAAACGTTTGCCTCATCAGATGTATAAGTACTAACAACATGGCTTTTGGTCCCATTTAGTAAACTTGCCATTTTTATGCATGCATACATTTCATTTTTTTTAAAAGTGATGCTAAATTGCATTCCCATCTATATCTAGGATCAATTTACCTGGTATCCCCTGGTGCAAGTAATGCAGTCTGGTTTGAACTGTGTAAAAACATATTAACATGAGACTGGAGCCCACAACCATCTGATGCTGTGAACCCTACAGCACACCTAGCTGTCTGCATTGCTGTGGGAGAGCTATATCAGCTATACCCAGCCCACTCCCTACAGCCAGTATCACCTCCCTGTTAGCCCTGCTCCCTGTTAGCTCTGCTCCCTCCCTGTTAGCTCTGCTCCCTCCCTGTTAGCTCTACTCCCTCCCTGTTAGCTCTGCTCCCTCCTTGTTAGCTCTGCTCCCTCCCTTTTAGCTCTGCTCCCTGTTAGCCCTGCTCCCTCCCTTTTAGCTCTGCTCCCCGTTAGCTCTGCTCCCTCCCTTTTAGCTCTGCTCCCCGTTAGCTCTGCTCCCTCCCTTTTAGCTCTGCTCCCTGTTAGCTCTGCTCCCTCCCTGTTAGCTGTGCTCCCTGTTAGCTCTGCTCCCCGTTAGCTCTGCTCCCTCCCTTTTAGCTCTGCTCCCCGTTAGCTGTGCTCCCTCCCTGTTAGCTCTGCTCCCCGTTAGCTCTACTCCCTCCCTGTTAGCTCTGCTCCCTCCCTGTCAGCTGTCCTCCCTCCCTGTTAGCTGTGCTCCCTCCATGTTAGCTCTGCTCCCTCCCTGTTAGCTCTGCTCCCTGTTAGCTCTGCTCCCTCCATGTTAGCTCTGCTCCTCCTGTTAGCTCTGCTCCCTGTTAGCTCTGCTCCCTCCATGTTAGCTCTGCTCCCTCCCTGTTAGCTCTGCTCCCTCCCTGTCAGCTGTCCTCCCTCCCTGTTAGCTGTGCTCCCTCCATGTTAGCTCTGCTCCCTCCCTGTTAGCTCTGCTCCCTGTTAGCTCTGCTCCCTCCATGTTAGCTCTGCTCCCTCCCTGTTAGCTCTGCTCCCTGTTAGCTCTGCTCCCTCCATGTTAGCTCTGCTCCCTCCCTGTTAGCTCTGCTCCCTCCCTGTTAGCTCTGCTCCCTCCCTGTTAGCTGTGCTCCCCGTTAGCTTGACTCCCTCTCTGTTAGCTCTGCTCCCTCCCTGTTAGCTGTGCTCCCCGTTAGCTTGACTCCCTCTCTGTTAGCTCTCACCCTCCCTGTTAGCTATGCTCCCCCCCGTTAGCTCTCCCCCTCCCTGTTAGCTGTGCTCCCTCCCTATTAGCCCTGCTCCCTCTCTGTTAGCTCTGCTCCCTCCCTGTTAGCTGTGCTCCCTCCATGTTAGCTCTGCTCCCTCCCTGTTAGCTCTGCTCCCTGTTAGCTGTGCTCCCTCCATGTTAGCTCTGCTCCCTCCCTGTTAGCTCTGCTCCCTCCATGTTAGCTCTGCTCCCTCCCTGTTAGCTGTGCTCCCCGTTAGCTTGACTCCTCTCTGTTAGCTCTCACCTCCCTGTTAGCTATGCTCCCCCGTTAGCTCTCCCCTCCCTGTTAGCTGTGCTCCTCCCTATTAGCCCTGCTCCCTCTCTGTTAGCTCTGCTCCCTCCCTGTTAGCTGTGCTCCCTCCCTGTTAGCCTTGCTCCCTCCCTGTTAGCTGTGCTCCCCCCTGTTAGCTTTGCTCCCTCCCTGTTAGCTCTCACCCTCCCTGTTAGCTATGCTCCCCCCCGTTAGCTCTGCTCCCTCCCTGTTAGCTCTGCTCCCTGTTAGCTGTGCTCCCTCCATGTTAGCTCTGCTCCCTCCCTGTTAGCTCTGCTCCCTCCATGTTAGCTCTGCTCCCTCCCTGTTAGCTGTGCTCCCCGTTAGCTTGACTCCCTCTCTGTTAGCTCTGCTCCCTCCCTGTTAGCTGTGCTCCCCGTTAGCTTGACTCCCTCTCTGTTAGCTCTCCCCCTCCCTGTTAGCTGTGCTCCCTCCCTATTAGCCCTGCTCCCTCTCTGTTAGCTGTGCTCCCTCCCTGTTAGCTGTGCTCCCTCCCTGTTAGCTCTCCCCCTCCCTGTTAGCCCTGCTCTCTTTCTGTTAGCTGTGCTCCCTCCCTGTTAGCCCTGCTCCCTCCCTGTTAGCTGTGCTCCCTCCCTGTTAGCCCTGCTCCCTCCCTGTTAGCTGTGCTCCCTCCCTGTTAGCTTTGCTCCTCCCTGTTAGCCTCACCCTCCCTGTTAGCTATGCTCCCCCCCGTTAGCTCTCCCCCTCCCTGTTAGCTGTGCTCCCTCCCTATTAGCCCTGCTCCCTCTCTGTTAGCTCTGCTCCCTCCTGTTAGCTGTGCTCCCTCCCTGTTAGCTCTCCCATCCGTAGCTGTCTCTCCTGTAGCTTCCTCCTATAAGCCTGCTTTTTTGTTAGCTGTGCTCTCGTATAGCCCTAGCCTCCTGTTACTGTGTCCTTTCTGTAGCTCTGCCCGTTAGCTATCCCTACCTATTAGCCTGACATCAATGTAGCATTATTACTCTTTTAGCTGCTCCTACGTTAGCTCTACTCCCTCTAGTTGCTCTGTCTTCTCGTTTGCTACTACTCCCTCCTTACATGCTCTGCTCCTCTCTGTATGCTCTGCTCCTCTCCTGTACTCTGTACTCAATTTAGTCTCTAATACCCTCCCTTAGCTCTGCTCTCATCTGTTAGCTCTACACATGCTTTTGCCCGTCCCATGTTAGTCTTGCCCTCTTTAGTCTACTCCATCTGTTGACTCTGCTCTCTTGTTAGTTGCTCACCTGTGCTGCCCTCCTGTACTGTGTCCCCTTTACTCTGGCTCCTCCCTGTTGAGCTGTGCTCCTGTTAGCTCTGCTACAACTGTTAACATGTGTCCTGTAGCTCCACCTCTGTTAGCTGTGCTCCTGTTAGCTCTGCCCCTCCAGTTGCTCTGCATCTCCTGTGAGGCTTTCGCCTTACCTGCTCCCTCCCTGTAGCCATCTCTCCTCCCTGTTAGCGTGCTCCCGTTAGCTTGACTCCCTCTCTGTTAGCTCTGCTCCCTCCCTGTTAGCTCTGCTCCCCGTTAGCTCTACTCCCTCCCTGTTAGCTCTGCTCCCTCCCTGTTAGCTCTGCTCCCCGTTAGCTCTACTCCCTCCCTGTTAGCTGTCCTCCCTCCCTGTTAGCTGTGCTCCCTCCATGTTAGCTCTGCTCCCTCCCTGTTAGCTCTGCTCCCTGTTAGCTCTGCTCCCTCCCTGTTAGCTGTGCTCCCCCCCGTTAGCTCTGCTCCCTCCATGTTAGCTCTGCTCCCTCCCTATTAGCCCTGCTCCCTCCCTGTTAGCTCTGCTCCCCGTTAGCTCTACTCCCTCCCTGTTAGCTGTCCTCCCTCCCTGTTAGCTGTGCTCCCTCCATGTTAGCTCTGCTCCCTCCCTGTTAGCTCTGCTCCCTGTTAGCTCTCCCCCTCCCTGTTAGCTGTGCTCCCTCCCTATTAGCCCTGCTCCCTCCCTGTTAGCTCTGCTCCCTGTTAGCTGCTCCCCCATTAGCCTGCTCCTCCCTGTTAGCTGTGCTCCCTCCTGTTAGCTCTCCCCTCCTGTTAGCCCTGCTCTTTTCTGTTAGCTGTGCTCCTCCCTGTTAGCCCTGCTCCCTCCCTGTTAGCTGTGCTCCCCCTGTTAGCTCTCCCCTCCCTGTTAGCTTGCTCCCTCCCTATTAGCCCTGCTCCCTCCTGTTAGCTGTGCTCCCTCCCTGTTAGCTCTGCTCCCTCCCTGTTAGCTCTGCTCCCTCCCTGTTAGCTGTGCTCCCTCCCTATTAGCCCTGCTCCCTCCCTGTTAGCTGTGCTCCCTCCCTGTTAGCTCTCACCCTCCCTGTTAGCTGCTCCGTAGCTCTCCTCCCTGTTAGCTGTGCTCCTCCCTATTAGCCTGCTCCCTCCTGTTAGCTGTGCTCCTCCTGTTAGCTCTCACCTCCTGTTAGCTTGCTCCCCTTAGCTCTCCCTCCATGTTAGCTCTGCTCCCTCCCTATTAGCTGTGCTCCCTCCTGTTAGCTCTCTCCTCCCTGTTAGCCCTGCTCCTCCTGTTAGCTGTGCTCCCTGTTAGCCCTGCTCCCTCCCTGTTAGCTGTGCTCCTTTCCTGTTAGCTCTGCTCCCTCCCGTTAGCTCTCCCCCTCCCTATTAGCTGTGCTCCCTCCCTGTTAGCCCTGCTCCCTCTCTGTTAGCTCTGCTCCCTCTCTGTTAGCTCTCCCCCTCCCTGTTAGCTGTGCTCCCTCCCTGTTAGCCCTGCTCCCTCTCTGTTAGCTCTGCTCCCTCCCTGTTAGCCCTGCTCCCTCCCTGTTAGCTCTGCTCCCTCCCTGTTAGCTCTGCTCCCTCCTTGTTAGCTCTGCTCCCTCCTTGTTAGCTCTGCTCCCTCCCTGTTAGCTCTCCCCCTCCCTGTTAGCTCTGCTCTCTCCCTATTAGCTCTGCTCTCTCCCTGTTAGCTCTGCTCCCTCCCTGTTAGCTGTGCTCCCTCCCTGTTAGCTCTCCCCCTCCCTGTTAGCTGTGTTTTTCCCTGTTGGCTGTGCACCCTGGGCCTGTGCCAGCTAGCATAGCAGAGTGGTGCATTGGGAGGTGTGTAGGGAGGGTTTCTGCTCGGGGACGTGGGGTGGGCTGCGCAGGGGCACGGAGCTGCAGGAGAACAGGCAGGGAAAGCCCCTGAAAGGGATGTAGACCGGCCGTCAGCAAGCCCCCGTGAGCTCTCTGACCCGCGAGCGGCATGGCAGGTAGGGACGCCGCTGTCGCGGCTCGCCGGGGAATATTTCAGACGAACCGGGCGCCAAAGTTTCAGGTTCCGCCGCGAGGGCTTTCTGGACCCCTTCGTCTTCCCTGCAAACCCTCCTTTAACCCCGCTCCACTCCTCTCCTCTGTGCTTTTCCCTGAGTCATCTCCACCTGTCATTAACCTTCATGCATTTTTCACAAGGTTACCACCTGCTCCATTGCTATAGACCCTTCACATGTCATTCAATAGGGGTACATATTTAAGCCTCTCACGCTTGGGGGATTTATTCATTTGAACGATGCACATAATATGCGACGTGCGAGAATTTAAATTTCATTAATGAACGTGATTTCCATTTTGCTTGCCAATGGGAGGCAGGTGCGGTCTGAATTGTCCTAGGGAATAGTGCTGCTGTGAGTGCACTCCAGGGCACTGCAGCGATTGGCTGACTGATTACAAACAATGTGTGCTGTCCTCCATCCCGAGCGTGTCTGGGTCTCAGCAGATTTTTTCCTCTTTACTGGAATGTGTTCACACTTGAAGAAAAGGGTTTTGTGTCTTTGCAGAATCCTTTGTCTACACATTACCAAAATGATGCTCGCTACTTGTATTTCTACTTTTATAGCATCAATGCAGTGTTGTGTTGACAACAGAATGTCAGTTTTCTGGTCATTTTGCCTGATGTATTTTTATGAATGAGTTGTCATGCCATTGATATGAAGTTATCTTTATACTGGCTAATACAAATCATGTTGATCACTCTGATGCCAGATATGCCACACTGGCATATATTTTTGTATAGTCTATATTTTCATATCGGCAAGCTTTAAGCTTCTACCAAGCAGATCATAGGACGAATGGATGCCTTGGGCCATAATAAATTAGACTAATAGAGGTTATTCAGTATGGGATGAACTCATTATGAGGGAAAGTAGCAATGTTAAAGTGAGCTGTGCTGTGCCTTTAAAATAAACAGTAAAGCAAATACTTTGATTCCAGTATTTAATTCTTCCATTTTCCAAATCCAAACCTATCCTTAAAAGGGGATGTGTGATGTTAGAATCTGACTGATAACATTTTGTATTTGAGCCTGAGTCAGTTATTTGCTGTGGTTGCTTAAATTTAGCCGTTGGTTGCCTTTTCCGCAGGTCCCATAAATTTGGTCGTAATTACTAAATGTAATATTGGACAGGCTTTTGGGTATCAGCTGCTGTTTAAAATTCAAAATGCACCATTTAACTGTTTGACTAATACCCCTAGTTTATTTATCATTTTACACTTATCGTTTTTTCTGTTGGAAACCTAGCACATAAAATGCTGTTTTGCCCTAGAAAATCAAATCAGGGATTTGCTTCCATTCAGCCAGAATCACATTAGTGAGGTCTGGCACTGATTGAGCGATTACGCCTGGCTCCCAGTTGGAAAGCCAACTGATCCCAAAGGTGTTGGATAGGGTTGAGGTCAGGGCTCTGTGCAGGCCAGTCAAGTTCTTCCACACCGCTCTTGACAAAACCATTTCTATTTGGGCCTCGCTGTGTGCCCGGGGGCATCGTCATGCTGAAACAGGAAAGGGCCTTCCCAAAATGCTGCCACAAAGTTGGAAGCACAGAATCATCTGGAATGTCATTACATTAAGACTTGCCTTCAGTGGAACTAAGGGGCCTAGCCCAAACCATGAAAAACAGCCTCAGACCAAGGGGTGTCCAGGTAGTTTTGGTCACTTAAGCCGCGTTTCCACCGCAGGAACTTTACCCCGGAACTAGGAACCTTTTGAACTCAGTGTGTTTCGACCGCAGGAACTAGTTGTCATGGTCCTGCGTTCCTGTCTGCGTTTTCCCTGTTGGGCCGCCAGATGGCGGCACTTCTGTTTTGTGTCCTGCTCCCCCTGTGTTAATTGTATGATTGTTTCCAATTGTCCAATCATTGTTTTCTGGCTGTCTCGTTTTCCCTTCCCTCTCTGTGGCCTGATTGTTCATGGTGCCCTCCTGTGTCTCATCAGCGTGTGTTCTATTTAAGTTTGCCTCTCCCTTGACTCAGGTGCTGGATTCTTGTGGTTATGTCTGGTTGTTCTGTGCTCCCCTCCTCAAGTTCCTGCTCCATGCGTTCCTGTCTATGTTCTGGTTTCCTTGTGTTTGTTCCTGACTTGTGTTTGTTTCCGACACCATATGTACCTGCCTGTGTTTTGTTTGACCTGCCCTTGTGCTCTGCCTGCCCGTGTTCTGCCCTGCCTGTGTTTGTGAGTTCCTCTTGTTTTCTGTTTTATTTAGATATTTTTTGAGTTTGTGTTTTTGCCCATCGTGGCCCTTTCTGTTCCCTGTTTGTTTGCCTTTTTTGTTAGTAAAATCTTTGTTAATTTTCCCTTTTTGAGTCTGTGTTTTTTTTCTATCTGCGTTTGGGTCCCCCCTACCCATATCGTGACACTAGGGTCTAAATTTAGTTCTGGGGGCTTTATTTTACCCCCAAAAAAGTTCCTGCTCGAGGGGTAGTACTTTCCAAAAGTACCGGAACCTTTGGGGTGGGGCGCAAGCGCTGAACATTTCTGATTGGTCGACTACTTGCAGTGTTTTATTTCAACTGCCATGTTTAAAAATCTGCAGCCGCAAACCGATTTATTTTCATAATAACTTCAAATCAAACTTGTATGTTATGCGGCGGTGTAGCCTACTTTTGGTTATAGCCTGTCAACATCTTGGAATTATAACGTGTGCTCTTCTGTTCTTTTCTTGCTTTAGTATTAATTTTATAAAATGCTAAGCATTCGTGCTGGGACAGCATATTACGTACCAAAACATTCAAACGGATTAATTCGGTTGCTCAATATTTTCTTCCGGATTTTCTTTGTTAGCCTGTTGTAATTGACTCAAAACGTTTGATACAGTTATGTGAGGTATGCGGTAGTTCTGCGTAATTCACATTGGTGATACAGTACAAGCAAACTGGAAATCACCTTCCGCACTTTTTGTCAGGGTAAAATAACAGGTTAATTCTAGTAATCGCCCCTTTAGCTTTTTCAGACTGCTGTAATTTTACTCTGCCATTCTTCAATTCCACAAAAAGACCAGGAAGACTATGGACTAATTTATGGTGCATGGTTCGCATCTGGAGGGCACACTTCGCTGCTCGGCTAGCAGTAACTTCGAAGGAAAGCAACGGTGGCTGTACCACTGCTAATTTAAATTTTCACGCAAGTCCGAGTTTTCGTTCTGTTCTTGTCATTTTGCGATTAGCCTATATGGAATTGACGATGAGAAAGTAATCAAACAGCAAATTGTTTACAACGTGTGCATGTTTTCTGCTGTTGTTGCCAGTTATATTGGAAATGTGAATGCATTCTGTCGCGTCGGATGTCAAGACATGAAAGTGAATGTTCGCATAAAAACATAATGAATGTGTTTGAGAGGATATATAAAACAGTTACAATCTGACTATTGGCCTGTTATATCCTATTTGTTGCATAACAACGGTCAAAGTTCAACTGCCAATGACAGTTTTGCTTGACAACGGTAAAATATGCCCAAACGGCTGCAGAAGAATATTTAAATTCCAGGTGATTAAATCGATAAAAATCAATAAATACAAAAGTAACCATATATAGTCATTGTTGGTAACCCGTTGTATATAAGTGGAATAAACCCCTTCGGGCTGTCCCAGTTGTTAGAAAATAATGTAGGCTACTTCGATGGTAGTATGGGGTTACAGAAGAAATCATAGGACAGATGGACCGACGACAACGTCGCTTTTTCATACGTCTTCGCGGGACTTTAGACCGCGGTGGAAATGCAGACAACAATGGGCTGAAGGAACCTTTTAGTTCCTTTAACAGTAGTTCCTGGGACTAAAAGTTCCGGGTACTTTTGGTGGAAACGCGGCAATAGTGTAGGCTACATTTGGAAAAACATCAAAGACTTAATTTCCATTATAGACCCAGAAATTACAGAATGTCCCATATGTCAGGTGTCTGCTCTGGCTCTGTAGTCTGTTTTGTCATTGGTTGATATGTCTGCAGTATGTTTTAATTAAGGCTGCGATTGGTCATCACAGATATGTTCTACAGACCTCCATACCAATTAGAATGAGAACCTCACTGCTGAAGATCTGAATGCTTTGTCTTCTGTGGAATACTCTTGGGCCTGTACTCTGGCAGGACTGGTCCTGAGCTTGGCCTCGTGGTTAAAGGAAGGTTTTACATCTTCTCTTCATACTGTTTGTAGAGTTCATTTTTGTGGCCTCTGAACTCACTAAAGTATATTTGTGGAGAAACATTGTAACATGTTTGTATAAATATAATGAAATCCATCCATCCATTATTTATACCAGCTTATCCTGAGCAGGGTCGCGGGGGGTGCTGGAGCCTATCCCAGCGTGCATTGGGCGAGAGGCAGGAGTACACCCTGGACAGGCCGCCAACCTATCGCAGGGCACACTCACCATTCACTCACCATTCACTCACACACTCATACCTATGGGCAATTTAGAGTCTCCACTTAGCCTACCTGCATGTCTTTGGACTGTGGGAGGAAACCAGAGTACCCGGAGGAAACCCACGCGGACACGGGGAGAACATGCAAACAACACAGAAAGACCCCAAGCCGAGATTCAAACCCACGACCTTCTTACTGTGAGGCGAAACAGATATCATAAAATATAAACATTTTATGAAAATGTAGCTTTTTTTTTTCCTTCACAATAGTTTGGTTACTTCAGAGATCAGCGAAATCATCTAAGCAAACTGCATGTGTTGGGAAAAGGAAGAGAGCAGGGAGTCAGAGTTAAGGGCCGGTGTTGATTGACTCCAGGGGCCGACGGTAAGGTGGAGAGTGGGGCGTGTTGTCTCTCCAGTGAAAGGTCTCTGGCTGACGGGCTCCTCCCTCTCTCTCTGCCCCAGATGACAACCTGTCGGCAGGCAGTGCCATGGAGGTGGACGACCGTCTGGCTCACCTGGAGCAGCGCGTCCAGCTGCAGGAGGACGAGATCCAGCTGCTGAAGGCGGCGCTGGCCGACGCCCTGCGCAGGCTGGGGTGCTGCGAGGAGCAGGGCCAGCAGCCCGGGAAGAGGGGCGCACCCATCAGGGCTGAGGGCCTGCTGCCGGGATGTCCCGGCGCTCTCCGGAATGCAGGAGGTGCGTTCAGCAGGATTTCAGAAGCGCTGATGGGAGCTGTAGTCCAGTACTGTAGCCGTGTGCGGGCTCTGGACTTCAACTCCCATCAGACTGTGTGTAACCGCAGTGTTTTTCTATCTGAACTCACCCCAGCTGGAATAGAACATGGTGTTCTTCTGGTCACAGTTCCCATTGGATGGTGGGGAGGAGATGGATTCATTGAAAAAGAACTCTTAATTTGTCCATGTAATTGAATAATGTCGTGGATTGAGAATGACGCACATTACTCTTAAATAGGAATTACATATAGACCAAAACCAGCCACAGCTGGCACTGGCAGGGCTTGCATTTGATACCTGACCGTGGAGCCGATCCATGCATTAGAACAGTGCCTAAAGCTGATGAGTCATCCAGCAGACCCATTATGTATTTTAACCCATTTTGTATTTTTTATTTTTTGATCAACAGCCTGTATCAGGGTTTTTCCTGGCTCAAAATGAGGTGGTACTTTAATTGTGAACACATGATCAAATTTACATCTTGTTAGTAATCTGAATTATGCTTTTTAACGGCCAGTAGTGATCAGATGGTGACTACTTCTGTACTTTTTACCGTCTCCTCCTCACAAACTCCCTTTCTAAAAAAAGTGTGGGTTATTCTACGGGCCATATCTGCATAAACATTAAACTGACAGGATGTAATTCAGGAAACTTGAAGATATTGGACGTGCTTTTGGTGCGAAAGAGATTAAGACTTGGGCTACCTGTCTGAACTCAGAGAACTCAGAGCGGTGTCTGATCACGTGGATGCAGCGCTGTAGCTTTGCGCCGTTCAGTAATGCCTTTCCTGGTGCGATACAGCGGCACCGCAGAGTAATACCGCCATCGCAGAAATGATAGAAATGCACTGAGCACTCGTATTTATGACGTATTTCCATGTCAAAACCGGGAAGAATTTTGTGGAGGCGGTGCAAGATTCGATCAAGGCGGTGGCCTCAGAAATCTCCATGCTGGAAAAACCCTGCGCATACCCTGCTGAACGTTAGCCTTTGTGCTAAATGCGCTGTGGCGCACCGCATTGGATCGGTAGACCCATCCCATCAGAACAGCATCCTACATCAACAGCAGAGTATTACACTGCAACGTGACTGATGCAGGACTTGCTGTGACTCATTAGATAGCCTAGATCTGATTCATATTAACATGGCATTTTCATGGAGATAGCAGGGATTCAGGTTTAGGAATACTTCACTGTACTGTACACATACCCATCCTGTACATTTTTATACATATAATAGCTACACATGTTTATGTTGTGTTGGGAAGCTGCACACACACCATGATAGTGCACTTACCTTAGAGAACTGGCAGGCAGATGGAAGTGTTAAACAGCCTAAACATCAGAAAGATATGGAGGATTATAAAATAATGATCTACAGTAGAAAAGGTAGTCAGTGGCCGGTCAAGGTCAAATCTTTTTACAAATCAACAAACTCCAGCTCTGTATTCTTTGCAGGACTAGAGTCTTGTCTTTGTGTCAGCACTAACTTTGGAAGGGTATTTACGTTTTTACATTGTGTAAGTCTTGGCTGATTTGTGTTTTCTCTCTCACACAATACCAGTCCGTCAGCTCTTACAAGCCTTACCATCCAAGCATCTCAGCAATGGCTACCTGCCCCAGAAACAGCTGGGCGGCTTCCCTTCCTCCCCCTCATCGCCTAAAAAGGAGGTGCTGCTGTCAATCAAAAGGTTAGTATGCAAGTAATTCTGGTTTATAAGAAAAAACAACTGATCATGTATGGGCCAATGTGTCATTAAGCAAGTGCTGCACTACCAAGTTTTGCCTGTAGATGTCAGCAATACATAATTTTGCATGGTCTGAGCTGCAGATACAGAAACCCGAACTGCAAAAATGGCACACTTCTGCATTTATCAATGTGTGTTTGTCGTAACCGCCGTGCTTCTTGCCATCCCATCTCTCCTCCCCCTCCCACCCTCCCCCACCCATGAATGACATCACGGCTGCTGCTGTAAGCTCTTTAAAGCGGGACACAGTGTCGGACCGACACGGTTTAATGGCATCTGCAGAAACGCCTGTGCCGCATGCTCACCTCTCTGCTGTAATCAGTTCCACTGCGTGATCATGGTGATCAGATTAAAGGGCTGGGCATGCGGAGACCTCGCTGTGGAATACAGCCCGTCTCCCTATAGGCTGAGACCTCCCTGTGGAATACAGCGCGTCTCCCTATAGGCTGAGACCTCGCTGTGGAATACAGCCCGTCTCCCTATAGGCTGAGACCTCGCTGTGGAATACAGCCCGTCTCCCTATAGGCTGAGACCTCGCTGTGTATACAGCCCGTCTCCCTATAGGCTGAGACCTCGCTGTGGAATACAGCCTGTCTCTCTATAGGCCGAGACCTCTCTGTGGAATACAGTGTGTCTCCCTATAGGCTGAGACCTCTCTGTGGAATACAGCGCGTCTCCCTATAGGCCGAGACCTCGCTGTGTATACAGCGCGTCTCCCTATAGGCTGAGACCTCCCTGTGGAATACAGCCCGTCTCCCTATAGGCCGAGACCTCGCTGTGGAATACAGCCCGTCTCCCTATATGCTGAGACCTCCCTGTGGAATACAGCCCGTCTCCCTATAGGCCGAGACCTCGCTGTGGAATACAGCGTGTCTCCCTATAGGCTGAGACCTCGCTGTGGAATACAGCCCGTCTCCCTATAGGCTGAGACCTCCCTGTGGAATACAG
Organism: Anguilla rostrata; assembly: GCF_018555375.3. Classification (NCBI taxonomy): domain Eukaryota; kingdom Metazoa; phylum Chordata; class Actinopteri; order Anguilliformes; family Anguillidae; genus Anguilla; species Anguilla rostrata. The sequence goes on from NC_057944.1 coordinate 1,682,997, forward strand.
CCCGTCTCCCTATAGGCTGAGACCTCGCTGTGGAATACAGCCCGTCTCCCTATAGGCTGAGACCTCGCTGTGGAATACAGCGTGTCTCCCTATAGGCTGAGACCTCGCTGTGGAATACAGCGTGTCTCCCTATAGGCTGAGACCTCGCTGTGGAATACAGCCCGTCTCCCTATAGGCCGAGACCTCGCTGTGGAATACAGCCCGTCTCCCTATAGGCCGAGACCTCGCTGTGGAATACAGCCCGTCTCCCTATAGGCCGAGACCTCGCTGTGGAATACAGCGTGTCTCCCTATAGGCCGAGACCTCGCTGTGGAATACAGCCTGTCTCCCTATAGGCTGAGACCTCGCTGTGGAATACAGCGTGTTCTCCTATAGGCTGAGACTCGCTGTGGAATACAGCGTCTCCCTATAGGCTGAGACCTTGCTGTGAATACAGCGTGTCTCCTATAGGCTGAGACCTCGCTGTGGAATACAGCCGTCTCCCTATAGGCCGAGACCTCCTGTGGAATACAGCCCGTCTCCCTATAGGCCGAGACCTCGCTGTGATACAGCCCGTCTCCTATAGGCCGAGACCTCGCTGTGGAATACAGCGTGTCTCCTATTGGCTGAGACCTCGTGTGGAATACAGCGTCTCCTATAGGCTGAGACCTCTGTGGAATACAGCCCGTCTCCCTATAGGCTGAGACCTCGCTGTGGAATACAGCGTGTCTCCCTATAGGCTGAGACCTCGCTGTGGGATACAGCCTGTCTCCCTATTGGCTGAGACCTCACTGTGGAATACAGCCTGTCTCCCTATTGGCTGAGACCTCGCTGTGGAATACAGCGTGTCTCCCTATTGGCTGTGACTCTGTAGGGAACACCTGTCCTGGCTTTGCCAACAGTGCAGAGTGCTCAGCTGCAGCGTTTGGACTTAAAAATTATATAAACACCGTAAATGTAATACCCACCTCCTTTCACAACTTTTCCTAAATATTTGGGTTTAAAATAACTGAGTTTTTAGAATGCGTTAAAAAATCATTAAATACATACAGGCAGTTTGTTCCATTTTTTTCTTCACAAAACCCCCCCCTTGTAGACTATAGGTACCAGGTGCTGATACCCAGGTGTGAATGGGAAGCTCTCTCCTCCAGCACCCTATGCAGCAACTGAATGACCGAGGGTTTGATATGAATTGCTTGATCCAGCGTTATCAAAACTAATTTCACACGTATAATCATGCAAAATAAATGAATTACAATCGTTTAATGAAGATGATTTACTTTGATGAATGACTTCAGCCTGGGGATCAATAAGTATATGGAAATGACAGGTTCATAGCTTTGTAGAGATAATGTCTCCGACATCCTTTCAGTTGCTCACCAAAACTGCGACTTTGGCTAAAGACAACCCTGCTCTCACAAACAACCAGAGCTGTGCGTTCTCTGTGGAATTGATCACTCCGAGGAGAGAAACAGTAAATATGTAAAAGCGCGGTCCAATTAGAGGGAGCAGGGGAAGGGAGACGCCAGCTGCAGGGGAGGAGAAGTTTAACATTGGGGGGAGGGGGGCATATTTGCTCCCCAGCCCCTACCCCTGCCCGCCCCCACAATAAATATTATAGTGGAAAAGTTCATTGGTTCCACCAGAGCCAGCTGTGGATATTACAGATGCAGACACATGCTAGCCTCATCCATTCTCACCTGAAAGAGCTGGCATTGTGTTTCTTTATTGTTCTGTGTGTATGAGATCGACTAGTCAGTAACAGGATAACAGTAGACACCCTCAAGAGGGCACAAGAATGAAAGTATAATGTTTAATCGACTTAGTTAAACTGTATTTAACCCTCTAACATCAAAATGCGTGAATTAAATACATGAGAAACGTTCTGTCTTTAGACTGTCTTTTCGATTATTTCCATCGTGGTCCTTGGAACATCAAGGACCACAATGGAAATAAGTCCAGGACAATTTCTTCACGTGCTAGTCTTTTGATACATGTGTTTTTAATTTTGTCAAATAAACCAAACCAAACTAAACTGTCTTTAGATAACTAAATGCATACATAATAAATGTATCTTACACAGAGTGTGGGGTGCAGACAAGGCATGTCAACTGAACAAGGTTGAAGAAGAGCTACTCTGCACCTCAACACCACCTCCCCCCTACCCCTCCACCTCTCTACCCATCCAAACCCTCTACTGACACATGGAATCTATCAAATCTATCACAACATATTTATTTACGTTATCTGAGAATATGAAATAGAGAAAGACAGAAAGTGTAATGTGTACGTGTGTCAAACATAGTAATACTAGTAGTGATTTATGGACTGATTTTGTTGCCGCATTTTTGGAAGAAGGAATGCTGGAAAATAAATGAAATGAAGACAAAAGCCAAATCAGTCCGACTTTTAACCTGGCAAACTCTCAGAAGACCTTACAACGCATTCCAGCTTCAAAAAATTCTGTCTAGAGCTAGATACATGATGGAACCGAAAAGGTTCCTGTTCTTTGACAAAGATAAGACACCCATACACGTCAATGTCAATGTATGACATATTGAAAAATACATATACATATACATAACTTTATAGTAACTATATAATACAATTTGAACAATGCAAGCAACTTAATTTAATATGTTAATAGTAATGCCATAGTATTCACGTTGCCTTCCATACGACTGCAAACGTCCTCACAAAATCTCATTCACGATTTGAATGGGGTGATTTTTGAAGACAGACACTGTACCCATTCAGTCATCTGATTGCAACCTACTGAGCCTACTGGTTAATAGGTACCTACTGCATGATAAGAATAGAATGATTTTTTTTAAAGAACTGGGCTCAATTAAAAGGAATCATATTTGCTGTATCGGCATATTTGCTGTAGCGTTTTGTTGTATCATATTTTCCCCCCCACCCCCTATGCCCCTGGCAAGCCAAATTTGTTTTGACTGAAGAAAAGATTAATTAATTTTTTTAATTGCACTTCTTTAACTACTTTTTCCATTTTGTGTTTTGCCTGGTTTTGCACATTTTAGCACTTTTCTCACTGTGCCTGTAATATGCCTTGCCACATTTTCACCTATATAACAAAACTGATATACTTCAGAAATGTTTTAAGAAAGTAATTCTGCACCACACGTTTCACAGTCTTCGTGAGTGCAGACATCCATACTGTAGCGCTGCATGAGCCTGATGCCCCTGGTCCGCAGGTCTGGCTACTGAACGCGGTAAAGAGACGCGGCCTCTGTAATGCTGAAGCAGAGGGACAGAGAGTGCATGAGTGCTTGGCTGTGCATATCTGCCGTTTCTGATTACTGTAATCTGGTGAGAAACGCACACGGACATGAATCCCTCAAACAAAGGCTTTTCCTTTATCTGTCGTTGTCCGTGCATGAGCTATCTCTTCATTCAAAGCAGTTAGCTCTTTCCTCTCTGCGGAGTTCGGGAGGGAAATGGTAAACTTGTCTCCATGCCTGTGCCAATGCACAAAGCCTTTTTCCTCTGTAGCGTAGTCATGTGGCTTCTCAGAGCTTCTTCTGTCTTCTGTACGGCCTTTCTGAAGGGTAAGGTAATCATCAACTGTCACATTCACACTCTTTCTCATTCTACCTTTTGGTTGTGTTTGGTGCCGAGCAAATAGCCAGCATTTCCGTGGTTAAATAATTAATCAACGAATGCCAGTTTGATTGTTTTAATTTTCTCATTCCAGTGAATTATGTTTTTCAATAAGCTCACTGTGCTAGTTTTTTTTTTAAGTTATAGTTTTTAAAAGGCAGCTACTCAACACAGTTTGCACAGAAATAAGAATCACACTAACTACAATGACCATAATCCATTGCGCCTACAGTCATGCAAGTTACGTGACAGTTCAGAAACACACAGAACCCAGTACTCAGAAACGATATTGAAGCTTGACCAAAAGTGTGTGACGTATACCTATACCCAATAACACATATATATTCCATAACAACGCTTGTTACAAACTGATAGTTTTTACTCATCAGACTGTCAGATCTGCCTTGAAACTGGTCCACTGATTTTGTCAACGTTACTAGTTAACTCGCTAACGCGTCTCATGGGGAGCACTGAAAACTAGGCTGGAAATGCTCGATGGGGATGGCTGGCTGCCTGCCACAGAGAAAAGTATTACTTTCAGAGTCAATAGTGTATGATAAGGGAGGCAAATTCTGAAGTCAACAAAAAAATGAAATATACATCCCTGAAATTCATATATATTTTTGAAGACAAAAGTGATAATTACATTTATTTAAAGGATTTTGTAAATTCTCTTTAAAAAGTTAATGTTTAAATGTTTTTAAAAAGGGAAATTGAAAAAGAATTTCAGGTCAGTTCAATTTTATGGTACATTCATATTTCTTTAAAAAACATTGAAAAATATCGGAAAAAATCGTGGTTATTTTTCAAGCAAAATCGAACCAAACTCTAAAACAATAATCGCTGTATTCCATCTCTTTTTCCTTCTTCCTTCCTGTCCTATAGACCTTTCTCTTTTAACGACTCTCTCTCTCATATTCAAATTATGCAAATGCTAGCTCTTGCATTTCCAGGGTGTGTCATCGATGTTAACAGCACAATCAGCAACAGGAATAAAAGGATCCATTCTTATGATTGCTCATCTTATTTACTCTCTCATATCTCTCTCCCCCTCTTTTTCTCCCTGGCTTTTTTTCTCTCCTTTCCTCTTTCATTTTCTCCCTCTCTCTGTTCTTTGCTCTCCCCCCTCTCTTTCTCCCTCCCTCCCTTCTTCCCTCAGGAAAAGCGTGTCGACAGAGCGCTTATCCACGGCAAGGAGAGACATGTCGTCAGACTCCCGCAGCCGAACCACCTCCTCCAGCAGCTCCTCCTGCAGCAAGAGAGACAGGTGCCCTCCGCCCCCACCCCCACCCCCACCCCAAACATGCGTTTTTCTCTCCCTCCTTTTATTCTGTGACAGAACCGTGCAGAAGTTCTGCTCTAAGACCCTGTAGTGCTCTACAGCAGCAGTCTGTCAGATTCCCCTTCTGTCTGCTCTGCAGAGTGGAGACACAGTGGGGCGGGGGGGGGGCGCAAATCTGTCAGAAAAATAGTCCCACTTCACAACCCGAACAGACAGATGACCTTCTTCCTGTTCCCTCTCGAACACGGACTCTGTCCTTAATTGACAGCCCTTGTCACTGAGAGCCACAGCCAATTCACCCAAACTCTTGCACAAAAGAAGTCTTCAGCCCGGAGTCATTTTGTCAAACAAAGGCCAGCCTTTTGTTTCTTGCTTCTAGCGAATGTGATAGTGCAGGCTTGGGTCTGGATTGCAGCGGTTAGCGCCCTGGCTGTTGCCGTCCCAGTGCCGTGTAGATCTGTTCGATTCACAGCAACAACAGGCAGGTTATTGACCAGCATGAATAATTTACTCTCTGGTGTGTCTGACAGCAAGTGCTGCAGTGCCTGTAGGGTGGAGTCAGCAGAGTAGAGTCACAGCAAAGGCTCAACAGTTAGATCAGTCAAAAGATAAGGTGTGTATTAAGGTGACCATTTCTATAAAATAGTTGCAAAACATAGCAATTTTTGCAATGAATATGTAGTGAAGACTGTTGTCAGTACACTAGTATGCCTTTCGGTCTCTGTTGAACACTTATGCAGTTAGATATCACTAAATCAAAAACATCTGGACATTGTTTGAGAAATGCATAGCCAGCCCCTGGAAGTCACACACAGTTATATGACAGTGTAATTGGGTTCTGTTAAAAAAAACAGACCATCAGCACACCCTCCTCTCTGCACTCCCCCTTGCTGACACGTGAGATTACTGGGTTAGACTAATGGGGGTGTGGCCACAGTGAGGCAGGGTCAGGAAATGCACTGCCATTGGTGGAAAAGTCCACATAAACTAGCGGAGCTAAAGTTCCCTGAAACAGCAGTGGAGGCAGTGAGTTTCCTGATACAAGAGCAGCTCCGTTTGTTCTGTTGACCGACAGCATTCACCATGAAAAGATCATCCAGGTAAACAAACACCAGCTCCTCTGTCAGCCAGGATCAGGTGACAGTAAGGTCTTTGATATTAGCCAAAGAAGCCTTAGTGCAGTTTGCTGTTTTGCTTTAGTTTAAAAGCTGTGTTAGCACTCAGTGCTAGCGTGAGAAGTTCTGACTCCTGGTGACTCCCAGTCGTTTGCGGTGAAAAGAATGCATTTGTTGCAACAGCTTCTGCATGTGATTATAGTCTATGTGCTGGGCTTTGTTGGAAGTGTGTTTGCAGAAGGCCTTTACCTAACAAAGAACAGGGAACACAAAGAGTTTGGTTTTAAAATGAATCTGCTTCCTGTCTGTCTCTGCACGCATGTTTTTGCCATTGCAAATTCACAATAATCTATAAAACCAACATGTTTAAAATTGGCCTCGACAAACTGAATTTCCGTGTTCAGCGCTGCACGCGGTTTGGAGCGAGCGCTCAGCGGCGCTGGCGGGTGCTGCGTGCCTCCTCAGCAGGATCCTCTCTGCGTTGTGGTGCGTTTGTGGGGCAGTGCCATGTTGCGGACATACGGGGCGAGCCCTGCTGCGCTAATGGGAGATTCATTACGTTGATGTGTCTGAGCAGACTCTGCAGCAGGCAGACATTGATTAGCATGCTCTCTCAGTGCACATTTAGATCCATTGACCACCATGCCCTGAGTGCAGACTCCAACACTGGAGGGGTGGGAGATATGGCATATATTTGCATTAGGTTATTAGATTTGTTGGAAGTGATTAAGTGCTTGCCGATGTTTATAAGGAACCAAGCACTGCATGGACAAAGGGCTTCATTATCTAACGTTTCTGTGTACGGTAGCCTGCAATGATAAAGATGATGTAATGCGATTGCTGTGCTTCCTCTACCTGCTTTGTCTCAGCAGGCTCAAATCCTGTAGATTTATAGAGTACTATTTTTCGGTATTTGTATATTTAATGTAACTCTAGTACATACACATTTAATGTGTTTCTAAAAAGCATTGAATAACAAGGTGAAGAATCCATAATGAAGATTTAAGTCAAAGTTTAAACTGTAAAATTCACATTACAACTTTAATTTGGCTGTTCAAATGATTTGGGAATCTAGATAACTGTTTCTCAGCTTTTAATTGAATAATCTAAATCTACTATACAATGAAATAGCTGTTTTGCTGCTGTGGGAATTTGAGAAGGTTGCCTCCCTTGGGGAGATCAACACATGTAACAACATCCTGAGGAGGTTGTCTGATGTATTTGCAATGGTAACAGTACTCACTTCTGTATTATTTTTAAATGCATAATTCAGACAAATCTTTGTACTTATGAGAACAAAAAAATTGTGTTTGGCTGTGTTGTTGCACTGACCTCCACTAATGTTGGAGACTAACTGTGGAGACGGTTCCTCTCTTCTTGGCTGGGGAGAGGAGATTTGCATCTAATTAAAAAGTTGCATAACATGAATTGACTTATGAAACCAACCCATATAATGCTAGAGCACTTGATTGCTTTGATCCAGTGGAGGTGTTTTACTGAGGAAAGCATTTAAACCGAGAAAGTTTGTCATTTCCCCTCCCTTCCTGGTTCTCCCTGCTCATCAAGCTATGATTTCCTTTGAGCTTTTGCATCACAACAAACAAATTTTGGTTCCAGTTCTTGGAAGAGCCCTGCAGATTCAGTTGGCAGCGTTTAAAAAGAACAAGAAAACATTTTGAATCGATGCAGAATACCCACGCCCCCACTTTCATTTCCAGATCCTCCTTTGTGAGTCTGGCAGATCTGCATACGTTTAATGGCTCAACCTATGCCAGCGTGGAAGAGACCACTGCACACCTTCTGAGCTCCTTCATTTACTCACTGAAAAGCAGCCAGCGTTGCAGCCCTCCTGTCTGCTTTGGTGAGGCATTGAACGTGACAGGCCACAGAACTTCCCCTGAGGGAGCAGAGATTGGCAGAGCTGTCTCTGGAAAAGGACTGGGATGGAAGCATTATAACAGTCATTATTTTAACCGTGACTGCACTCCTGTAATCAATTTTTAATTTGTGTTTTGAATCGTTATCAGCAGTGTCTGAGAATCTAGTGCTCTCTAATTTCTCGCTAACATTCATGTTCCCTGTGGCTCCTTGGAAATGTTATCCTTTTGTAACAATTTCATCTTCATCTCAGACTTTTCAGCTGAAATGCGTTGTTTTCGTTTTTGTTAGCTTTTTTATTTTTATTTTTTTGCTTCTAAATTGGCCGCACATGAACAGATTCCAACTTGGCTTCTGTTTGAAAGTGAAGCCGCTGTTCTGATGAATGCATGAAGAGTCACCGACGGTTTTAATGAGGACTTGAGCCCATCGGAGTCTGAGAGTGAGCGGGACTTGAGCCCATCAGAGTCTGAGAGTGAGCGGGACTTGAGCCCATCAGAGTCTGAGAGTGAGCGGGACTTGAGCCCATCGGAGTCTGAGAGTGAGCGGGACTTGAGCCCATCAGCGTCTGAGAGTGAGCGGGACTTGAGCCCATCGGAGTCTGAGAGTGAGCGGGACTTGAGCCCATCAGAGTCTGAGAGTGAGCGGGACTTGAGCCCATCAGAGTCTGAGAGTGAGCGGGACTTGAGCCCATCGGAGTCAGAGTGAGCGGGACTTGAGCCCATCAGAGTCTGAGAGTGAGCGGGACTTGAGCCCATCGGAGTCTGAGAGTGAGCGGGACTTGAGCCCATCGGAGTCAGAGTGAGCGGGACTTGAGCCCATCAGAGTCTGAGAGTGAGCGGGACTTGAGCCCATCAGCGTCTGAGAGTGAGCGGACTTGAGCCCATCGGAGTCTGAGAGTGAGCGGGACTTGAGCCCATCAGAGTCTGAGAGTGAGCGGGACTTGAGCCCATCGGAGTCTGAGAGTGAGCGGGACTTGAGCCCATCAGAGTCTGAGAGTGAGCGGGACTTGAGCCCATCGGAGTCTGAGAGTGAGCGGGACTTGAGCCCATCGGAGTCTGAGAGTGAGCGCAAGCCTGCGTGTTACGAAAACAGCCGACAGCACGGTTTCACACACACGCGTCATCATTTTCTCTTCCACTTTCTAGTCTGTCAGAAAAACCAGTAAACAGCATAAACATCCAGTTTGTCTACGCTTCTCACAGCATAATTATGCATTCACAGTCCTCCTGTTGATAGTGTTCCGGTGAACGGGTCGCTTTTCCAAACAGACCCATAAATCCTGGCTGGCCAAAGAGGGGCCGCCTCCCTTTTCCATTACATTACAGAGCTCACCCTGGACCCCAGGCTGGCAGCCTGTGCGCCAAACTGCCACTCTGTTTAATCAGCGACTCTGCAGCATTGCGGTGTCAGTCCCCCTCTGCCCAACCCCACCCCCACCCCCCACCCCCCCCCCGCCCACCCAGTGCCTCATGGGATATCAACGACCTGCCCTGCTGCTGTGGCTCCGCCTGCACATCTCTTTAATTGGATGCGGAAAAAGCCTCAGAAAAGCCTGCTGAATGTGTGGTGTGTGCCTGAAACCCAGACTTTCATTTTCCTTCTTTACAGCTTGTATACTTTCTAATCTTCTCCCAAGTAGTTAAACTGGATCAGGCTCCCTTGAGTAAAATGGGCAGTTAGCTGAGAGATTAACCCCAGGGAAAACATACATTCTCAAAACCACCAGCAACAAGAGTGAGAAGACGAATAATTAGCCCTCAAACTTTTCAGAATTATTTTCCATGACTACCTGATAAGTTTAAGAAGAATCTGCCATCATCAGGTAAATGATCTTTTGTTGGGTCTTGACCAGGAGTATGACCTAATAAAATAGCCTTTTAACCACCAGTCTTATTCAGAAACCTTGTACTGTTGACTTAGCTCTAGGCTACTTTGTTAAAATGTATTGTCGAGCAACCCAGGGCAGTTTATTGCTTAAACCTTTGGTCCTTATATTCAGGAACTGCGACAGCAGCCACACCTGTGTGTGTTCAGAGAAAGGTTTCTGAAATGGTGTGCAGCTGTGTGTGTCTGTGTGTGTTCAGAGAAAGGTCTCTGAAATGGTGCAGAGCAGCTGTGTGTGTCTGTGTGTGTTCAGAGAAAGGTTTCTGAAATGGTGTGCAGCTGTGTGTGTCTGTGTGTGTTCAGAGAAGGGTTTCTGAAATGGTGTGCAGCTGTGTGTGCCTGTGTGTGTTCAGAGAAAGGTTTCTGAAATGGTGCAGAGCAGCCCTGCCCTAGCCCTCAGCTGCATGTCGTCTGTTCAGTGTCGTCCTGGAGATGGAATGATCCACCACATTGTAGGAGCTCAGCATGAATTATTCAGACTTCTGCTGCTGAGACCGGTCAGCTAGTCTCCATGCTGAAAATGCTGTAAAGGAAACGTTCACAAGTATTTTTTTTACTGTTCATCTTATGTGAAAAGTTTGTTTTAATGTGTTTTATGTCCATATGATGCTTTTCTAAACTATTTCCTGTTTACTTTTCAGCAAATCCAAAGAATGCACCGTCAATGCCGGTAAGTTTTATTGTACCTTTGAGCAGATGATCTACCTCATTGGCTCTTAATTTGTCTATTTGAAAAAGAAGCCATGATTGCATCTAATTGGGAACTCAGGGAACAGCGATGCATTGTGGGTAGTCAAACCCAAATCTAAGATAAAACTGTAGCAGTAATGCAGTTTGAAAACTTACGTTTGAAGGATAAACAGAAGAGAAGAACTAACTCACTTCCTTTTTAGAGGTTCCATGTATTTTTAATGAGCCAATTACATGGAGAGAGAAGCTCTGCACTGTCCTGTGAGGTTCCAGGGCCAGGCTGATTAGGGCCCTGGCAGATGGGCCAATACGAGAGCCCCAGAGAATGTTCCGGCAATTTGGCTTGGATGGCTTTGACCGCAGTCCAGTTATTGTGTGTTACAGAAATGGTAATAATGATATCCAAGGGTTTGTCACTTGTATTTAAAAGGAGAAGCTCACTTCATTCCAGTGTCATGACTACAGAGAGATTCAGAACATCTTCACTGCTTTGCCCCTAAAAAATGGCTGAAGACATCTTGCCCTCTAATCATCCACCTGCATTTGATTAGCTACATAACATAATGAAGAGAACAGGCCATTCAGCCCAACAATGCTCGCCATTTTCCTGACTATATTAGAGCTTTGATTACCTACAAACTAGATAGTATCTAACACTGTATCAAGCCTAGTTTTGAAAATCCCCAGAGTTTCCGCCTATACTTCCTGACCTGGCAGGCTATTCCACACATTGATTACTAAAACATTCTTCCTAGTATCTGTATGGAATTTAACTTTTGCTGATTTCCATTCATATCCCCTCGTTCTACTAGATCTGTAAATAGATCTCTTGCATTCTCTGCCCATTTTTGATTCCCCAGGTTATCACTGCAAATTACGTTCCCGGTTATACCTGGTTATATAAAGATAAGGTAAATAAAAGTAATAATGTACTGGCCTACTGCCCAGGTAAGGGCAGGACTGGCCACCGAGCCAGACAGGTCAGGGAGGTTTCAGTCCTCAGGTTAAACTGTGCCTCACCATGCACCAACAACAGCAGTGTGGAAGTCACAAGAGGACGATCCACAGTGCCTCCAGGAAGTATTCATCGCTGTTGAACTTTTCACATATTATTCTTTCATACCTTTAAATTTTAATGCAATAGAATGCTGGAAGACATTTCTCATTTATAAGTACTCTCTCCCCCTGAGTCAAAGCATTGTTGTTGTTCTTGTTATTAAGTCGTTCATTTGCTGCGTGTTTTGGGTCATCGTCCTGTCGAAACATTAATCTGCCCCTCAGTGCAGATGTCTTATGGACAAAAACAGATTCCGCTCAAGGATTTGTCAGTTTTTGGCTCCCGCCATCTTGGCCTTGATGGTGAAAAGTTTCCCAGTCCTTTCTGCTGAAAGTTAAGCTTAGTATGCTTAGTATGATGCTGCCAGCACTGCGCTTGATGACTGAGAGGGCATTACCTGGCTGTTGGGCTGTGTCTTTTGTGCCAGCCATTGTGCTGGTTTGTTTTCAGACCAAAGAGCCCAACTTTAGTCTCATCACACTAAAAATGTTCTTCCAGGAATATTCAGGGTCAAGTTCTGTTACATGCCTCCTGGCAAACTACCGGTGTACCTCAGTGTTGACCTTTCTCTGTGGTTAACGTCCATCCACTCTCCCAAAGGAGGCCACATGTAAGCACTGGAGAGATTGTTGATCTCTGGACAGTTATTCCCATTTCAGACAATGAGTTCTGCAACTCAGATGCCCTACTTTTTGGTAGCCCAGTTTGGTAGGACGACCTGTCTGGGTCATGTCTCGGTTGTTCCATATTTTTTGGCCCTAGGAGGTTCAAACTTTGATAATCTTTGTATAACCTTCTCTAGCTTTTTGCCTCTCGACAACTTCTTCCTGAAATTCCTTGGGCAGTTCCTCGGTCTTCATGACAGTGTGACTGATCTGATCTGCCCTTTCAGCTGATATTGTGTTTCAAAGTCAGTGATATTCATTCAGCAGCCATGCAGTTGAACACTGGTGGATTCAACATGGTGGAGCACGTTAGCCTATGTAGTGTGATATCTCAAGAAAATGAAATATGCTTTGCCCAGTTTAGGTTTTGAGTACAAAGGGGTGAATAGTCATCTATGAAGTCATTTTCAGGTTTTTATTTCTAATCTAGTTTTTAAAACCTCTAAATACTGTTTCATTTTAACAATATGGAGTTACGTAAATAGGAATATAAAGAAATCCCATTAAAATTTTAATTTTAATTTAATTTGTAACACAGCAAAATGAGAAATAATCAACTAGGGGTAAAAACTTTCTGAAGAAACTGTATAGTAGCATGCTGTCAATATGCTTGGTAAGCACAGGAGCAATTATGTGGGTGCGTTACCTAAGAGATGACATCACCCTCTGAAAATGTTTGCCTCCCCCCCCCGTGTCCCTTGCAGAGGACGGGTATGTGCGCATGTTTCTGCGCGGACGCCCAGTCACCATGCAGATCCCAGACCAGCTGAGGGACAGCTACAGCCTGGACAGCAAGCTGGACCTGACTGAGCGCAAGCTGAAACTGCAGTGGGCGTATCCTTACGTGGCCCCGTCCACCTGGCAGGCGGACAGGACGCGGGCGTGAGACCCCCAGTCCCACACAATGAGCCACTCTGTCCGCCCCCCCCTCCCCCCCAGCCACCCCATGCTGCAGCGCACATGAACGAACCCACACTGGGAGAGCTATGCAAATGAGCTCGAACCATGAGGCTGTACTGAGCCACTTCCAGCTCTCACTGGCTTTCTTCTGCTGTAATACACAAGCATCTTGCATAACAGCAGGCTACAGAGAGAGCCAATAAGTTACTGCTTCCGTGGGATTTAAAGGGTTAAAATGACTGCAAAGTGTCCTTAGGCCTGAGCCCAAGGGAGGCACTGCCTGGGTCTGTAGATGGCCTGGGCTCCGGGCTTCATTAGTGTCAGTGATGTGAGTTGCAGGAGTAATGTGCCCTGTCTGGGAGCTACTCTTATGCCCTTATGTAAGCAGGACCTGGGTTCCCCTGTAAGGGTCCATTATGAGGGAGCCATTCGTCCCCAAGTGGCTTTTTCACATATGCGTTGGTTGCACGCTCTGGCGTGGAATCCTTTAACTAGGTTTTAATCCCTTAACTGCTTGGCGACCAGGTACGGTTACAGGGGCCGAGACTGCCGCTCTAACCTGTACCTGCTTCCCACGGGTGAGATCGTCTACTTCATCGCCTCGGCCGTGGTGCTGTACAATGTGGAGGAGCAGCAGCAGAGGCACTACCTGGGCCACAACGACGACGTCAAGTGGTAACCACCCTCTCTCAGCCCAAAAAGCCTGCAGGGTCCACCTCCAGAGTCAATCCCATTACCCACCCTCTCTCAGCCCAAAAAGCCTGCAGGGTCCACCTAAAGGGGCAATCCCATTACCCACCCTCTCTCAGCCCAAAAAGCCCGCAGGGTCTACCTAAAGGGGCAATCCCATTACCCACCCTCTCTCAGCCCAAAAGATCTGTAGGGTCCACCTCCAGAGTCAATCCCATTGCCCACCCTCTCTCAGCCCAAAGTGCCCACAGGGTCCACCTCCAGAGTCAAGCCCCTTACCCACCCTCTCTCAGCCCAAAGAGCCCACAGGGTCCACCTCCAGAGTCAAGCCCTTACCCACCCTCTCTCAGCCCAAAAAGCCCACAGGGTCCACCTCCAGAGTCAATCCCGTTACCCACCCTCTCTCAGCCCAAAAATCCCACAGGGTCCATCTCCAGAGTCAATCCCATTACCCACCCTCTCTCAGCCCAAAAGATCTGTAGGGTCCACCTCCAGAGTCAATCCCATTTTCCACATGTTTACTGATTCTGGCCCCCTGAAAACTATGTGCAAATGAAGGTGTTCCTTCACATCTCAGATCAGGACATGAAACGACTGACACTTTTATCCACGTTTTCACACGTCTCTCTGTCTCATATTGTCACCATTGTAACCAGCTTAGTGTAGGAGCTGCTAATGAGAATCATGTTTGACTGTGATTTCCATTTTGGGAGCAGTGGCGGACAGATCAGTCTTCAATGTGGAAACTGAATTTATTTAAAAAATGTTGTTTTGTTGATTTCCACCAAACATTTTTGCACCAGTTAGACGTCTGATCAGTGTCGGTCATGGGGGTTGATATGGCGTCAATTAGTGGGGCAGAGGTTTTTTTTGATGTTGGTAATTCCATGAGCACAAAACATGACATAAATGTGGCCGTCATGGATCAACATCGATCAGGCTTGTAGCAGGGATGCAGGTTGACAAATTGTTTGGGGAGTTAGCTCTATTGGATGTGAGGAGACAGTATTGATGTTTTGAGTTGAAAATATCCAATTGTCATAAGGAATTCATTTAAGCATTTAGGAATTGATTTTGTGAAAAGAAATGCAGACTATGGATTTGTTATAACCCTCCCTTGCTTTTTCTTAAAGAGTAACATGGTGGTTGAATCTGTCACTTGCCAGTTGTCTTTAGGCAACAACAAAACAAATGTGCATAATTTTTTTTATTATTCAGTCATTTAAATGTATTTTAAAACGTATTTTTCTAAACCTAAATTTCCCACTATAAAAGTTCACCCGAACTGTCTGGACGTGGTAATGAGAACTGCCAGTTAGCTACGATTGACAGACCGTGCCCTGTTACCATAATACGCGCTCATTTTGGGAGACTGAATTTTCACAAGCTAGCTAACTTAGTATATTAAGTATCGATAGCTAAGGACATTGACTTATATCCAATAATAATTTTTGCTAGCTAGCTGGCCAAGTTAAGATAAACCCACAACTATAACATCCTTATGAAAGCAAACTAGCTATGTAAACGTTATCAATAACATTACATTATGAAAGCAAACTACATTGCTAGCTAACGTTAGCTAGCTAGCTATAATTAAATATAGTCAACCAGAGATAGTCTAATAGTCCTTAAAAGGCACTCTAATAAGTGAACCTAACGTTAGTCAAATATTTGCATTGTCTTGCCTGTAAGCCAGCGGCACAAACTATGGATCACGAGTTATCCATGGGTCCTCAAATATGATTTAGAATGAGCTATCACAGCAAAACGAGGGCAAAATTGAGCTTTAGAATGTCACCAGCAGTGTATGCACGTGAGCTCGACAATACATTTCTCACAGAAAAGGTAGTTTGTCGCCTTTTTTTAGTTCATTACAGTGGTGATAGAAGTGACAATAATTAATTGGTGCTGTTAGCCTTTACTGATCGCCATACAAGGTTAATGTGAAGTAGCTAGCACAATCGGACAGCACTAACCCAAATGTACTTTGAATGATACTTGCTCAATCGAACGGTAAATCTGAAAAACATTTGATTATAGTTAGCGGCACCGAAATTTTCTTTCACGCTCTCAATTAATGGCAAAAGTCCCAGTAGAAGATTGAATGAAACCTTTTAAAGTTATATATTTTCTGAAACGTTATCGATTCCGCTTGTCCACAGTGAGTGAAACTAGGCAATCTGAGTGTATAGTTTCTATGTAAATTACGTCAGAAGGATTCAGCCTTGTTGTTTGCTACCTAAACTTCACAGCACACTTCACAGGACGGTGTGTCCTGTCAGATTTCTTTACGGGGCGTGGAAAGGGGAGTGGTTACTGTACTTGTGACGCACTAAGTCGATAACATTCTCAACCGGTTGAAAATAGGACGATAAATTTAAAATGCATATTTCTCTAAAAATAAAGAACGGACATATTTAATACTTTACTCATCGTGATTCTTCAATGCCTCTTGTGCAAATAGCACATAAAAAACCGAGAGTGTGAAAACCACCATGTTACTCCTTTAAAGGCATACTATGCAGGATATTTTAATCTTGCGGTGGTCCTGTGTTAACAATCAAAGAGGTCTCCTCTGTCTTCAACCCCGCCCACTCACCCACTCAGCCATCCAGCTACCTAACATAGCTAGCTGGATAGCTAGAGTTCACGTTACTTACTGGTCCTACAGAAAAAACACCAACTCAGCATTGCGTCTGTTGTATCCCCCTTGTGAATTTCGGCTGTCACGATTGAGGAAAAGCAATTCCAAGGTAGACTTGGGTTTTTATATGAGCCCTGTTGGTTGTTGTTTTGCTTCGCTGTACTTCTGCTTCTTCACCTCCACCATTGTAGTAGCTAGCCACAAATGCTCTGCTGAAACCCACCGCACAGGCTCTGTAGCCACACCCTCCCCTCCCCACACAGAAAAGAGCATCAAGCCCAGAAATGTCATGAAGACCTTTTAGAAGAAGAAATACAGGAAAAGGAGCACGAATTTGGCTAATGTGCAAAAATGTCCCACTGCATCATAGATGAAAATACTAATTTTATAATATTTTCAAAGTGAAAATCCTTCATATTATGCCTTTGAATGTTATCACAAACTTATTTAGCATTGTTTTATAAATTCAGAAATTTGCCAAACTCTGAAACTTGTATGTTGAGGCAAAGTCAAGGATATTGAAGAGAAAGCAGCTGCTCTTATGGCTCAGGTCTGACTGCGAGAATAACAGCACTGTTGTCTTTGGCAGTTTGGGAGTACATCCAGACATGGTCACCATAGCAACTGGACAAGTTGCTGGAACCTCCAAAGATGGCAAGGTACACCACAGATGGATGTTTGTTCTATTATGAAGCATGGCTGTGAACAGTGTAAGAGCTGTGTGGGCTGGGTGTAGGGGGGATGGGCACAGTTTGTTTACTTAAACTTTTTGTAAAAAAAACACATTGCTTAAATAAGTAGACTATGCAAAGATGTTCCATCTTACATCTTTTTCTTTCCATCTGCTGAAGGAAAATATGAATATGACTTTGTGGCACAGTCGGCTGTGGATTGAAGTTTGACAGTTCAAGATTACAATGGCTTTTTAATTTCCTGCGTATTTTTGCCTGACAGAAAGCCTGTGTTTTCAACATGCAGCATTTTCTCTCTCTCCCCTCCCCCCACTCTGTCTCTCTCCCTCCTTTCAGCAATTGGCCCCTCATGTTCGAGTGTGGGACTCGGTCAGTCTCAACACCCTCCATGTTATTGGGACAGGGGTGTTTGACCGTGCAGTTACCTGTGTGGCCTTCTCCAAGTCAGTAAGTCTGCTAGAGACCACAACATCGAAGTGCAAAGCTGACACTATCATAAACAAATCTAAGTTTACCATTTAACTTCACCCATTTATCACTTATTACATTATTGATTGTGGTTAATCTGTGAGTGTGAGTATGTTAACACTGTGCCTGTGGCATCTCCTCCTCGCAGAACGGTGGTGCCTATCTGTGCGCTGTGGATGACGCCAATGACCACATCCTGTCAGTGTGGGACTGGCAGAAAGAGAAGCAGCTGGCTGATGTGAAGGTGAATGACAGAACACTAACGTTCCTCGTAATACGCTAACGTCCTTTGCTATACGCTAACGTTCCTCTCTATACGCTAGTGTTCTTTGCTATACGCTAACGTTCACTAAAGCTCATGTATGCCTGTATCTGTATCTAAGCAGGAAAAAACCTTAAGCAGATTTTTTAAAAATATAATATTACATATACATTTGGGGAAAATGAACTGTGGTACTTTGCATTCTGTCTGACAGTGCCCCACTAAGTTAGCACTAAGCATTAATTGACAATGACAATGTATTCATTACATTACATTACATGCATTTACCAGATGCTCTTAACTAGCATCCATTTATACAGCTGGATATATACTGAAGCAATGCAGGTTAAGTACCATGCTGAGTTAGCGCTGCGCTAACAGTACTGTGCATTCCACCTGATGCTCAGTTAGCGCTGCGCTAACTACAGTGCATTCCACCTGATGCTCAGTTAGCGCTGCGCTAACAGTACTGTGCATTCCACCTGACGCTGAGTTAGCGCTGCGCTAACAGTACTGTGCATTCCACCTGACACTGAGTTAGCGCTGCGCTAACAGTACTGTGCATTCCACCTGACGCTGAGTTAGCGCTGCGCTAACAGTACTGTGCATTCCACCTGACGCTGAGTTAGCGCTGCGCTAACAGTACTGTGCATTCCACCTGACGCTGAGTTAGCGCTGCGCTAACAGTACTGTGCATTCCACCTGACGCTGAGTTAGCGCTGCGCTAACAGTACTGTGCATCCACCTGAAGCTGAGTTAGCGCTGTGCTAACAGTACTGTGCATTCCACCTGACGCTGAGTTAGCTCTGCGCTTACAGTACTGTGCATTCCACCTGACAGTGCTCCA